>NC_045720.1:19771879-20071879 GCF_009834535.1 Camelus ferus
TCTGAGAGTTTCACTTAGTTTGTATTGAGATAGTTCTTTCTTTCTACTTATCAATTTTTGCAGGATAATTTTAGGATTTTACTTGCATTTGTTCAGTTATTTCTGAAAATACTGAGGTCATTTGCTCCCACACTGTCTGCTTTTTTTTTTTCCCCCCTCATTACTCTGTGAACTGACTTCAGGAAGTTTTTTTATATCTTCTATAACTTTGTCCATACTTAGGTAGTAGCATCTCATTCTATACCTATATGTGATTTGCACTCATTTTAAATAAATGGATTACATAATATATATGATCTGAATATTTCTTACTTATCAGTTTATTGTTGAAATTCATTATAAATAATTGGGCATGATTTACATGCAGTAGTTTTGTGAAGTATTATGTAATGATACTTACAGCTGGTGGGAATATAGAGGAAAAGTTTACTTAAATATATTGCAGATTAAAATAGGAATTAATACTGCTTTTTAAAAATAGGTATCTGCTGATATCTATTAAAATGATAAATGCACAAATGCTTTGACCCGTAAGAATGAGATCAAGGCGATGTCTTTGTGTATATATTTTATATATATATATATATATAAAATCTGTTTATACAGCATGATTTATGATGATACAAAAACTACAAATAGACTAAATACATGTCAGTGATTATGTTTAAAAAATGATGATGCAATATTCTTTTAACTCAATATTTGTTTTTCTCTCTCTAATCTATCATTAAGCCTACAAAAAAAAATAAAAACAAACAAAATTTTAAACTTTATGACTTAAGATGGTACTAAAAATATATATATATTTCCTCTCTAATTTTCCCTTTAAATTGATTAAAAGGCATCATGTCAAGAAGCATTTGAAAATGTTAAGTTTAGAACTCAGAGATAAGTCCAGGTTTAAATATTCAGTTAGGAGGACATTACTAGGGTCCTGGTACCACTTTGTTTTTGAGTTCTAGTCATCTGGATGTGTTTATTTTGAAATTTTTAGAAGCTGCCCATTTGTGATTTGTGTACTTCTCTCTATGTCTGTTAAGCTCAATAAAATTTGAATTAATAAAAAAAGATGCCTACTTGTAAAATTTGACTTTCCACACCACACTGGGTTTTAAAAAAAAATAAACAGACTATGCATTACCCCTCCCTTATTCTTTATCTTTTTACTATAAACACATTGTTAATTGCCAACCATTTTGGCAGGAGAATGGGGAATTTTAGGTCTAGATCAGGATTTCTCAACCTCAACACTATTGACCTTTTTTTTCCTGAGGAATTCTTTGCTGTGGGGAGCTGCCCCGTGCATTGTAGAATATTTTAACAGCGTTCCTGGCCTCCATCCACTAGATGCCAGTAGCATCGTCCCAGCTGTAGTAATAAAAAATACATCCAGACATTGTCATGTCCCTCAGAGAGGAAAACTGCCTGGTCCAGATGAACTAGACATGACAAAGAAGAAAGCTTGGGCAAAATCAGTAGAAATAAAACTAGATCATTAAAACTAGGTCATTAAAACTTAGATGGAAAATGCTGAAAACTGGCCAATGAAAGGAATTAGATCAAGTTTCAGGCAGCTTGAACAAAATGCCAGGAAGAGAATTTTATACCATGGGTTCGTAATACCAAGACTGGTTATCAGTGTTCTCAGTCACAAAAGCATTATCCGAAATTCAAGACAAGACTAAGTTGTCATGCAGTATTCCTTTGACAAAGCTAAGACCCCTAAACTCATTATTATGACTGCTGATTGTACATATTCTTGATATCTAGCAACACATATCCCTTAATCCCAACTAATAAGAGTATTTGTTTTTTTAACTTCATCTATATTTGGTCAACTTTAGCCTTCTTTGATACTATGAATATAGCCATGATTTTAAGGAACAAAATTTCATGAACACAATAAAGTTATCCTTTATTATGAGGTAAGTTCATAGGTGAACAGTTCTAGTCCAACTTGTACTAATATTTTATACCAGCTACTACAGGGAAGGAAGTAGCACTCAATTACTTCTTATTTCCTGCAGCATCTTTAATGGAAAGTGTCATCCATCAGCTACTGTACTATGTTTTAATCTAGATGATTGTGTTAACCTGAATGACCCCGGAAAGTAAGGAAATGAGTGCATCAGTGAGAGTGTAACTGCTGGCAATTTGTTAAGATTTTTAAAGCTTATATAGTTAAAATTCCCTGTATTATTATGAACCGTTGTACTTTAAAGGATAAAGTGTTTTCATCAGAGATGGCTCCTGTTGTGTGAAATGCCTTCAGGGGACAAACTATGCATAATGCAAAGCCCTGTGAATGAAGTATTCACGATAATAGATGAGGAGCAGTCTGCCTCTTAAGATTTACAGAATAACTGCAGAGCAACACACCCCCAGATACAGGCAGGATTAAATTTATCCTACTCCTTCAGGGGTGAGAGACATATTTAGAACATTTTGTATGTTCTCTGCCTTGAATTAATACAGGCTTTTAATTAGCCTAGCTTTCAGAAAACCTGAGAGAACATCAAATCCCTAAGATGTTTGGGCACAAAGAATGTTTAAGCAAATGCACTGTCAAAACAAAACTACTATGATGTTTTTACTAGATATTTTTATGTTTTATCTCAATTAGAACTTTATGGATATTAAAAAGCATGCAAAATTATTATGATTTTAATGGAGGTACTGGGAATTAAACACAAGACCTAGTGCATGCTAAGCATGTATTCTACACTGAACTGTACCCACCCCCGAGAATTATTTTTTAAGCTGCACAAGGAATCATCATATTATTGAAAATGTGTCTTGGGAAAGCAAATAATGCTTATGCTTAACATATGTTCCCCATTCTCTATTTTCTTTTGCCTTCTCCCACCATATTAATTTTACACCTATGAATGTTTTGCCCAAATATTAATATTTCTGAGTTTTCTGTGTTGCTATATAAAGGGTGGGAAAATGGCGTAGGAAAATCCCAGCTGATAAAACATTGCTCTCAGCCCTGTGTAGATTTACTACTCTGCATTAAGGGATTCTCTATTTCAACTTTCTGGACTTATCATGTACACACACACAGGGTTTTAGGAATTCCAAGGGTTTCTGAGAGATCTGGCTCATGTGATTGGATGATCATTCATGCGTGTGAAACGTCGTACACGATCAGAGCACGAGGAAAACATTTCTGAACCTCAGTCAGTGCCAAGAGAAGTTCCAGGTCTTGAATAAATTTTTCCTATGTAAACAGACTGTCCAGAGCAAATTCAATCCCATCTCTGTGGTTTGTAATCTCCATGGCTACAAGTGGAGAGAGGGCATTTTAGGGTTATGTCTATTTTGGGGGGAAAGTCTATTGATATGATTAAATGCTTCATAAGATTTACTAGTCTTTTATGATCACACATACTTTGCTGTGGTTATGAGAACAACCTCTGGACAAAAGCTGGCCCTCAGCTCTTAGGTGTCTGAAATGCTTTACTAAATTGAATTTATGTTATGAGTAATTACGTGCAGCTGACTCTCCTCTCGACCTGCATCAAGTCTGTGTGTGACAACAGAAGGCCTGGGCGGGATTTGGAATCAGCAGTGGCTTTAGGCTAGGAGCCCTGGGAAAGGGCAGGACTGGTTTTGAAAGGAATGGAGAGGAGAGACACTGACCGAAGGCTTTGCAACACGTGCCCTTATGTTTATAAGGAGCTGACTTTTGCTGACATTTGATGATGTCATTCTTACCATAGATTATGGGATCATAAAGACTTGCTTTCTAATCCTGGATCTTTCCCTACGGGCACTTTTACCTTTGGTCGTCTTCTTAATCCCCTAGTGCTCAAATTTCTTATTTATAATGGGAAATAGTAACCTGACATAATTACTTTAATGAAGAATATACACACTAAGTACCTTTAAGAAAACTAAGTGTTTAGCAAGGAATTCCAGGTGAGCGTTGAGGTCATTCTCTATGTATGACACAGAGGACAATGGATCCACAGAAATAGTCTCAATGCGTTAGGCTGTGAGATTCCGAGGACAAGAACGACGTCTAAATTCACTTTGCACAACGTTCAACAAAGCGTGTGATATACAGTGAACACCATGTGTATTGAATTAACTGAATGCCTGATGATACAGATCCATTTCTAAGGAGAAAGGAAAACCTGACAGAATATTGTTATACTCAGTTGTGTGCTGTGGATTGGAATCACTGGTTCTAGAATGTTCTCACCATCATAGATGTAAATTATTAGCTCACTGACACCAATCTTAATTTTATGTATAGAAATTATTTTCTTGCCCCCTTTAACATGAAACATATCAATATCTCATTTTAGATATTCTGAGAAATGAAAGCTCATTATAAATAGGTAGCAGATGATTTATTGCCACAATATTACTCTAACATTGAGGATTCTCTGCCAGTTGTATTTTAATACTTATAAAAACGTATTTTAAGCACCAAAAAGTTCTATAGATGCTGATAATGTTTTACACACTTAGGAAAGATTCCTTTATTCTCTCTCCAAAAAAGAAATACTATGTTAAACTCTGAGTCAACAAATGAAATGTGTACTTTTAAAGGTTATATTATAATGGGCAATTCATAAAATTTGGTTCAGCTTATTTGAATTACCTTCCCATATACACATCTGTGGCTTTAAATTGGGGCTCACTATAGTTTTTATTTTATTGGCTTCAAAAATCTTAGTTCTATTAGCAAAGTACTGTAACATTGGCATAATTGTTAATAAAGGAATTATATTTCCTAAGGAAAGTAGCCATTTTAGCTATGTATTTTTTTCTTTTTTTACCTTCCAGTTTTACTGAGATATAAACATACAGCACTATATAAGTTTAATATATATAGCATAATGATTTGACTTATAAACATCATGAAATGTTTACAATAAGTTTAGTGAACATTTAACATCTCTAAATACAAAATTGTTTTAAAAGTTTTTAATTCATATTTTTAACTAATAAAAGCTAAATATGGTTTTCCACATTTGAGATTTCAATATATCTTAAATCTTGGGTGCGCTTAAAATGTTAAAAATTTCTCCTACTGAGATTTTAAGAATAACAAAGTAAAAGTCTAATACTAATGTATTTCTAAAGATAATACGTAGCTCTATAGTTAATTTGCCAAAAATTAGAGCAATTCATTTGAACTATCTAGGCCAATGTGAAATATATATATATACACACACACACACACACACACACACACACATATATATACACAACTATATATATGTAGTTATTCACATAATATATATTAAATATATACATTTAATACTTAATTTATTTTAATGTGGCTAAATCTTCCTCTGGAGGTCAGTTATTCTAGATACTACAGCAAACCCTGGTTTACTTGGATCTTTTCAAGCTTGGAAGGGTATATGTGGGCTTCTGATACTAAATTAAATACATAAATACACAAATAAACAAACTTAATAAAGGAATATGACAGTTATCATGGAGAATGTACTGGTCGACTACGCATATGAGGTAGACAAGGAAATGGTCCCCCCTTTCTTAAAAGTAGACTCCTAAAGATCAGGATGACAGAATCTTTTTATAAATGGTCAGGTAGAGGCAAGGAACCTGGCAGAATACACTCCCAACAAAAGAAGACAAGGAAGAATACCCACGCAAAGCACTTCAATTTTTTAAAATATTCCAGGTATTTCGGATATTTGCTGTCTGTTGATGTAACAACCACGGGGCTCACAACCATGGAGAAAGTATCATACCAGATTGGGACCTCTGAACTCTAAACACATTGATTGGTATTAATTGCATGACATCTGTGAAAGCGGTTTCTGAGTAGGAAAATCCCATATTGGTGTGATTCCATTGGGTCAGATTGCAAAGACTCAATTGTTCCACTTGCTGCCAGAGATTTCGTAGAGGCTAGGATATACCTGGGGTTCTCTCCTCTACAAAGACCTCTCCCTACACCCTTCAAACAATCTCCCGTTCTACTTTCCAGACAAAATTGAAGCTATCGTTCTCTACTTACATTATGAAACTACAAAGCTGCTAGAATCTTACCTATCATTACACTTTTTCCTTTATACATATATTAATTTTTTCCTCCTATATAAAGATAATTTCCCTACTGTTCCTCAGACCTATCTCCTCAAATCCCTGCCCAAGAGCAATGTCCTCTCAGTTGAATCCTTTTCACTAGTATTTAAATATATTCATTTCTTCAAACTCCCCAAATCCTCCTTAATTTCATATTCTTTTCTTGCTTTTCAAATTTTGTGCTGCATTTCCCTTTAACAGGCAAACTTTAAAAAAAAAAACTCTTCTCATTTTTTCCCTTGTTTCACTTGCTTCTCAATCTATTGAAGATTGATTTCTGCTACTCCTGAAATAGTTCTCCCTAACGTTAGCAATCTTCTCTCCTTTGCTAAATCCAAAGAACTGTTTTCAAAATTGGTCTAACTTCATTCTCAGTGGGATTCAGTATTCCATTCTTTCATGGGCTTCCATTATACTACACTTTTGTAGTTTAATTTCTACTTGTCTGGCAGTTCTTTGTCAATCACACTTGGCAGTTCATTTTCCTCTAACTGATAATTAAATATTTTTAACAAGTTTTTGAGGGCTCTCTGTACTTCACATTCTCTCCTCTGTCAAATTTACTCAAACCCATGTCTTCAGTCACCATCTATATTCCAAAGACTTCTAACTTTTTACTTCCAGTTCAGTTCTCTGCTCTGAACTCTAATAGAACTAACTCTTAATTTTGCATCTTCGCTTGGATGCTTCCTTATTTATCTTTCATTCTCGATTTACAAGTCAATCAGTAGCACATATTTTATTTCTAAAATATATTTCAAATATGATTTCCCTTCATCACTACCACGATGACATAACAGTGTTATCTGGAACACTGTAATGCAGTCCTAACTGATTTTGTTGCATTCATTTTCAGCTCCTTATATTCTGCCTTGTAGATTATCATCAGGGTCAACTTTAAAAAACTCAGCATTGATTTTTACTATTAGACACATATAACCTTTTAGAAATTCTCATTGCTCCTTGGATAAAGAATAAACATCTTAAACAAACCTGTGTCTCAAGCATATTCTACAGGAATTGCCTGGACTCTGCATATCTGTCCATACTCATCTCATACAAACCTCCAACATTTTCCGTGAAATTGAGATGCACCAGCCTCTTTTTATTTCCTCAGATTCCTGCCCAGGTATTTTGCCTGAGTTGTACACTTTGCCCAGAAAATTCTTCTCTTAACTGCTTCAATTCACCTATTTTAGCTTGACTCTCACTTCCATATATATATATGGAATATATATATATTCTCAACCCTCTAATTTGTTTGGTTCACTTTTAAAATGCTTTTCCCAGCTAATCAAGGCATTTATTTTTCCAGTCTCATTGATGTATACTTGTCAAATAAAATTGTGTGGTTTGATCTATGTTTATATTGTGAAATGACTACTAAAATTAAGCAAATTAATGCATCCATCATCTCACAAAGTTAACTTTTGTGTGTGTGTGCTGAGAACATTTAGGATCTACTTTCCTAGCAAATTTCGACTATCTCTGCAGTATTATTAACCAAGTCACCATGCTGTGTGTTTGGTCCCCAAAAGTTACTTGCTTTATAACTGAAAGTTTGTACCTTTTGATCAACATCTCCCCACTTCCTACCTCCCGGCCCCTGGTACCATTCTACACTCTGCTTCTGTGCATTTGATTTTTTCAGATTCCATATGTAAGTGAGATTATCTAATATTTAACTTTCAATACTGTTTCACCTAGTATAATGTCTTCCAGATTCATCTATATTGCAGATTGTAGAATCTCCTTCTTTTATATGGCTGAATAATACTCCATGGTGCATGTGTGTATATATATATTTATACACATACATACCACATTTTCTTTATCCGTTCATCTGTGTATAGACACGTGAGCTGTTTTCATATCTCAGTGATTATAAATAACATTGGCAGCAATCAATTTGAAAGTGCAGATAGCTCTTCAAGAGATTTTATATATACATAGAAAAGGGATTGATGGAACATAAGTTAGCTCTATTTTCAATTTTTGAGGAATCTCTGTAATGTTTCCCATAATGGCTGTACCAATTTATGTTCTTACCACAGTGTACAAGAGTTCCCTTTTCTCCACATCCTCACTGATATTTGCTATCATTTGTCTTTTTGATAATAGCCATCCTACCAGGTGTGAAGTGATATCTTGTAGTTTTGTTTTGTTTTGTTAGCATTCTCAAGCATTTTATTTATTTTTAATTGAAGTATAGTTGATAATATCTTACAGTTTTGATTCACATTTTCCTGATGATTAATGATGTTAAGCACCTTTTTATATATTTATTGACCATATGTAAATTTTTTTGAAAAATCTTTAACATTCTTTCTTAAAACTATGTTCCTTTTCTCCTACTTATCTCAGCTTTTAAGTATACTTTTTCTCATATGTGTGAAAATGGTCATTCTTGAACCCTCCCCCCATATCCCCACTAGCTTTTTTGGAAAAGCTTTATTGACATACTGACATATACATATGTATATGTATTTGTACACATTTAATGCATATACCTTGATAAGTTTGGACATATATGCATCCTTAATATCATCACCACAATCAGGATATTAATATGTCCATCACCATTCCTTGTGCTCTTTTGTGTGAGTGGGTTTTTTGTTTTTTGTTTTTTGTTATGTTTTATTTTGATTTGGGTTTTAGTGTGGAAAAACACTTAGCATGAAATATATATTCTTAGTATATTTTAAAGAACACAATACCTTATTAGTAGCTATAGGTCTCTGTTGTACAGCAGATCCCTGTAACTTATTTATCTTACAGAACTGAAATGTTATATCCACTCAGCAACAGTTTCCCATTTCCCTCTTCTTACAGACCCTGGCAACTCCCATTCTCTTCTCTGCTACTATAAGTTTGACTATTTTAGATACCTCATGTAAGTGGAATAAGAAATATTTATCTTTCTTTGACTGGTCTATTTCACTTGTCATAATGTCCTCTAGGTTTATCCATGTCATTGCAAATGGTACAGTTTCCTTCTTTTTTTTGAGACAGAATAATGTTACATTGTTTGTATATACTACATTTTCATTGTCATTCATCTGTTGCTGGACATTGGGTTGTTTCCAGATCTTGGCTATTGTGAATAATGCTGCAGTGAACATGAGTGAGCAATTACCTCTTTAAGATCCTGATTTCAATTTTTGTGAATGTATGTTCAGAAGTGGCATTGCTGGATCATATGGTAGTTCTATTCTTAGTTTTTTGAGTAACTTTCATATCATTTTCCTACAATCCCACCAATAGTGTAAAAGGGTTCCGACTGATCCACATTACTTATTTCCTGTCCTTTTGATAGTGGCCATCCTAATAAGTGTGCAGTGACAAATTCATTGTTTTGTGTTTCCCCGAGGATTAGTGATGTTGAGCACTTTTCAAGCGCCTGGTGACTATTTGTAGGTTTTCTCTGGAGAATACCTATTCAAGTCCTTTGTCCATTTAAAAAAACATGTTTTTTTTTTGTGCTATTGATTTGTAGGCGGTACTTACATATTTTGTATGTTAATCCTTTATCCAATATATGATTTGCAAATATTTTCTCTCATGCTGTAGATTACCTTTATACTCTGCTGATTGTTTCCTTTGCTGTGCAGAAGCTTTTTGCTTTGATGTAGTTCCACTAGTCAATTTTTCATTTTGCTGCCTGCATTTTTGGTGTCAAATTTAAGAAATCATTGCCAAGACCAAAGTCAAGAAGCTTTTACCCTCTGTTTTCTTCAAGGAGTTTTACAGTTTCAGATTACATTTAAGTGTTTATTTCATCATGAGTAGATTTTTGATGTTGTAAGATATGAGTCTAATTTTATTAATTTGGATGTGGATATCCAGTTTTTTCAACATCATTTGTTGAAGAAACTATCATTTTCCTATTGTGTGTATTTGGCACAGTTGGAGAAGGTCAGCTGACTTAAACGGATTCTTAGGTATGACACAAAAGCACAAGCAAGTAAAAACAATAAAGAAATTGGACTTCACTAAAATTGAAAACTGATATGCATCAAAGGACACTATTGAGAGTGTGTAAAGACAACACACAGAATGGGAAAACATATTTGTAAATCATATGTCTGCTAAGGGACTTGTATCCAGAATATTCAAAGGACACTTGCACCTCAAAAACAAAAAGTAAAATAACCCAATTCAAAAATGGGCAAGGACTATTTACAATAGACAAGACATGGAGGCAACCTAAATGTCAGTTGACAGATGAGTGAATGGATGAAGTTGTGGTATATATATATATATATATATATATAAAATATATATATATATATATATATATACATATTACTCAGTCAGGAAAAAGAATAAAATAATGCCATTTGTAGCAACATGGATAGACAAAAGTGAAGAAAGAGAAAGAAAAATACCATATATATCACTTATATGTGGAATCTAAAAAAAAAAATGAGATAAATGAACTTATTTACAAGACAGAAACAGACTTACAGACATAGAAAACAAACTTGTGGTTACCAGGGGGAAGGGTGGGATTGGAAGGGATAAATTGGGAGTTCAGGATCTGCAGATACTAATGCTACATATAAAACAGATAAACAGCAAGGCCCTTCTGTATAGCACAGGGAACTATATTTAATACCTTATAATCACCTACAATGAAAAAGTATGTGAAAAGAAATATGTATATAAATTGAATCACTATGCTGTACACCAGAAATTAACACATTGTAAACCAACCATACCTGAATAAAAAATAAATAAGTAAAATTTTAAAAAGGGCAAAGGATCTGTATATTTCTCCAAATAATGTATATGACGACATAAAATATGCTTGACATTATTTGTCACTAGAGATGGAAACCAAATCTATAATGAGATACCACTTCATAACCATTAGGATGGTTGTAATAAAAAAAAAGGAAAATAAATGTTGGTGAGGGTGTGGAGAAATTACAACTCTCATACATTACTAGTGGGAACAAAAAAGTGTACAGTCGCTGTGGAAAACAGCTTGGTGTTTCCTCAATACATTAAACATATAATTACCATGTGACCCAGGAATTCTACTCCTGGGTTATGCCCAAAAGAGTTGAAAATAGTTTTCAAACAAAAACTTGTACACAAATGTCTGTCACAGCACTATTCATAGAAACTAAAAGGTGGAAACAACCCAAATGTCTATCAGCCGCTAAGTGGATAAATAAAATGTGGCACATCCATGCAATGGGATGTTATTCATTCATTAAAGTGAACGAAATATGGATAAATGCTGCAAATTAGATGAACATTGAAAGTGTTATGCTGAGTGGGAAAAAAAGCTAGAAATGACAAATTCATAGAGATGGAAAGGAGATTAGTGTTAGAGGTTTGGGGAAGAGGAGAATTGAAAGGGACTGTTTAATGAGAAAGGGGTTTCCTTTTCATGTGATGAAAATCTTCTGGAACTAGATAGTATTAAATGCCACAAATTGTACTCTTAAAAATGGTAAAACTGTTAAATTTCATATGTATTTTACCACAATAATTTTAATGAGTTTATGTAGAGGAAGAAAAAGCATTAACTAAATTTAGTTTTCCCTTACTTTTAACTGCGATCCATCACTTACTAACCATGGATCCATAAGCAAGCTGCTTATCTTCCTAAATCATTAATGAATTAACTGTATCATGGGGAGTCATTCATCACCAGGTACTTACTGAGTCAGAGGCTGCACTCTAGGTCTAGGATAAAATAGGCAACAAGATCAGTATTTATCCTTCATTTTTTGTGAAGCTTACAGTCCAGCAGAGGAAATAGATATAAGTCAAGTTATCACTCAAATTTTAAAAAGTCTAATTAATAACTCATTGTTTGAATTAGACATATGTAAAATATTCAGTAAAATAATCAGTACAAGGTTATTGTTATTATTAAGGTTTTAACTTTCACATTACAATCTAATTCTACCGCACATAGTGGCTATCTTATTGAAACCATCTTGAAAATGTGTATAGTCTCAAGGACTTGACACCCTGACTTTGATGCTTAACCTGGTGGAAGCCATCAAGCACTTCTGAGAGTTTAAATATATATTCACACAGGTGTGAAAGCATATTCATACTAATACACCCACAAGGGCAGAATAATATTACTGAAAATGTTCAAAACTCCTTTTTGTCATGTTAAATTACTTAGCTTGTTCTAGTGAGTATTTTCAATTAACTTAACTCACTTTTCCTGTGTTTATTTTCTGTATTCAATTTAAGGGAGTCTTGGAAAGCCATAATAAACTTTATGAACCTTTTAACATAAACTCCTTTATGAACTTTATAACAATCCAGCTTCTGTATGTTCTTTTCAAACATAATATCAAATCGCATGTCGTGGTGTATGCTCTGAAACCGCAGCTCCTGTGCACAATATTTGGATTAAATCTCTTGGTGGCGTCCGGCTGCTTCCGATTCTAACCATGTCTTCTCTGGGCGATAAGCCTTGTATGTTGGAACCACAAAGAGAAACAAATCCAACCACTCTTACATTTAAACACATTATTACATAACAGGCACTACAAAAGAGCAATATACATTTGAATTTCAAGACTAGAATGATACATTTTTGGCAGGTGCCAGAGCTTGGCGAACCCAAACATTCTTAGCATTGCACCCTATTTTAGCATAGTGTAATATACTTGTACTGCTGGCGAAACAGGAGTTCCTGAATCATTCTGATCAGCTAACTCTAAATTCTGACAATGGAATAATCAATCCTCTTCTCCCTTTGTGCTGTGCTGACATATTTAAATACTTGAGCAGTCATTTGTTAAGTGACCTAGCTCTATGGATTCAGGCTTCCCAAGACACTGTACGGACATCCCTTAGCGTGCTCATTTGAGTAATGTTTTCCTCTGCAAGTCATTTACTTAGCCTTCAGTGTTTTCAGATGGCTCCCATATAAAGATGCTAATAAAGTCAAGATTTTCCAACAAATATTCTTACTATCAATATAAGAAATAAATCAAAATCAGTTCTATCTGCTAATACTCTTTAAAAATTCAAAAATCACAATGTATTATTTGTGTTAGACCATGGTCATATGTGACCTAAGTACCATCAATTTTGATATAGTATGAATATATCTTGTTCAACATTTTTCTCATAATAGTGATTAGTGTGTTTTTCAAACTTGTACTCTTTCTAATTTTGGAGCATAGAAACCCATCTTAATTTGGAGAAATGCCCCACTTTTACTCCAAAGATGCAATTCTGATAGGGGTGGAAAATCTTTTTCTGAGTGCAGCTAACTGATAGCATTGCTAGGCACTTCACATATATCTCGTTTATCTCATGACACTTGGATAGACGCTATTGTTATCTACATTTTACTGCTGGGAATAATAAGTCCTAGAAAAATTAAGTAACTTTCCAAATTCATATGGTTAATAAGTATCAGAGATGGTATTTGAACTAAATAATCAGTTTCCTGAATTTAGTCTTTTACTCTGTATGCTTCAAGCCAAGCCAGTTGCTCAATCTGCTTGGGCTGCTGTAACAAATTATCATAGACTGGGTGGATTAAACAACAAGCATATTTCTTCCAGTTCTGAAGACTGTAAAGCCAAAGTCAAGATGTCAGCAGATTTTGGTTTTGGTGAGAATTTTCTTCCTGATTTGCAGGTGGCCGTCTTCTACTTATCTCCTCACATGACGAGGAGTAGAGGGGAAAGCAAGCTCCTGCCTGTCTCTTCCTATAAGGGCACTAACCCCACCATGTGGTCTCCATCCTCGTGACATAATTACCTCCCAAAGTGCCAATCTCCAAATGCCTTTACAACAGAGAAAAGGATCTCAATACATGAACTTTGTGGTAGGTACAAACGTGAAGTCCAGAACACTAGTCCAAGGTTTTCCTTGAATTTTTCAAATTAGAGCTCAACTTGAGAGAATCTGAGTCTAGGAATTGCCAGAAAGTTATATTTCCCACCTGGTGAAGAAACGCAATCTGAGAAAAACGAAGCCAACGTGGAAAAAAGAAAGTGTCGAGAGAGTACTGGAAGCACTGAAAATTTGTTCTGATTGATCCCAAGACAACCTGCACTCTAGCATTTTCTGTGGTTTGTCTGGTCAATAAATCCCCCTTCTCCCTAGGCAATCAAAATAGGTTTTCTAGAACACTCATCTGAAACAATGTTT
This sequence comes from Camelus ferus, assembly GCF_009834535.1. Lineage (NCBI taxonomy): Eukaryota > Metazoa > Chordata > Mammalia > Artiodactyla > Camelidae > Camelus > Camelus ferus. Next base: position 19,786,103 of record NC_045720.1, read on the forward strand.
TCATGGTAGCAGGTAGGCTGTTGATCCACTAAAAACAATGTAAGGGTATCTGGAGGTGAGATTAGAGAGGCAACCAGAATAGGGGATAGATGGTGAAGGGCTTTGTAGTCCACTGTATAAGCATTAATAATGTACCATGTGCATTGCACGTTAGGGAGAAGATGAGGATTTTAAGAATAAAAGAGTAGAAGGAGAGGTCAGTACTATCAAATGCTTTGCAGTTATTATATAAAATAAGGGCTGAAAATACCAGAGAGATTTATTGTTAATGGTGAATTTGTGAGAGTGGATGAAGTAGAGTGGTAGGTAGGATATCAGATTGCAAAATCAGAAAAAAAAAATGATAGATAGGGTTGTAGCAATAGTGATGAAAGTCATCTTTTTAAAAAATACATAGTTTTAAAGACATGGAGATAAAATTGTTGCAGAAGAGAACAGAGAATTGGGGAGGATACTTAAGCATAATTTTAGTGAAATGAAAAAATAATTTCTTACATGTTTCAAAATATATTTCATTATTACCATATTTACATTTCTTGTATGTATGAGAAGCATATGACTATAATTTAACCTTGAGAAGTGTAAAATATGTCCATGCTTTTCAAAATATTTATCTCAGGATGTGTCAAATCAGGAGCAATTTTCTGTGAACATAACTTTTTCACCTTAACAAATTATAAAGGAAATATACGTTTCTGGGTATTATCCAATATGATTAAAATAATGAAATGTAGTATCTATGAGAACACCTATTTTCCTCTGTTACTTTGTGTTTCCTGAAACTTTGGCACTCCTCAAAAGTGTCTGCTATCAGCTAGAGACACGATACTTCTCTAAAAATTAGTGACAGTCTATTAGCGACACGCTCCTTTGTCTTAACTATGTATTACCTCACATACTAGTGGGCGGTCATTTTTTCCTAAACGATGTTAGAATAATTCATACTAACTCTTCCCTAAAGTTCCTTATGGTGAATGTGACATTTTAAAGCTCACTATTGCTACTTTTAAAGCAGGTACATAAAGATTGTTAGTTTTCCCTGTGTGATAGAGATTGATGGCTGAGCAAAATAGCTGTTTTCTCCATCTCTCAAAGCAAAAGAACTCTCAGTTTTTTAGATGGGCACATGACTGCCTAAAGTAAATCTTTCATTTCCCAAACTTATCTATTCCAAGTACTTGACATGGGACAAATTTTGGGCCAATAGCATAAATAGAAAGTCTTATGGAAGTTTCTTTGAACTTCCCTTAAATGACATTTGTCTCATGCTTTTTTTTTTTCCTCTTCATTCCTTCCGCAATCTGACTGCTAAAACGGGATATTATGGTTTTAGCCATTATCATATGCCATGAAGACAAAGTTCATATCTAAGGAATGGGAAGTAATCATCTAGAATGAGTTGGTTCCCTGAGGACTTTGGGGGAACAGAGATAACATATCACCCCTGAACATTTTACCTCTAAATTCTTGCATGAGATAGAAATGAAGTTAAGCCACTGTCAGTGGTCTTTATAATTTATGACTGAATCTTAAATGCTACATCATGATTCTCATCATGAAATTTTACAACAAAGTGTAGAATCATATGAATTTTAAGTAAAATGATTTGTAATTACTATCCTGTTTCTACCATCAATTTTATAGTCATATTTTAGCTTTCTTAAGAAGCTTTTTTTTTTTGAAGTATAATATACACCAAGAAAAATGTGCAATCATTAAGGGAATTTAGCTATGTAACCTGCACTCAGATAAAGGAATAGAACGTAAACAACACACCAAAAGATTTCCTCATATAAACCCTAGGATTTAACCATTTGAAGTTAATACTGTATTGACTTTGAACAATGTTGACTGGTTTTGCCTGCTTTTGAAATGCATATATTTGGAATCATTCTATATGCAGTCTTCTTCTTTTTTTTTTTTTTGTAAGAAGAGAGTCTAGCTTCTTTTACTCAACATTGTTTATGAGATTCATATGATTTCATATGGCAATTGTTTGTTTATTCTTACTCTTTTATAGCTTTCTGTTGCATTAAAAAAAAAAATTACTATGGAAGTGTGTCACCTAGATCTGTCTTCAAGGAAGGGCTTGCCTCTGGGCTGCTGGGAGTGTGGTCAGTATATCACTCCCAGCTCTCAGCATATTCTGGGTTTGCTTTAGTTGCAGAGAACCATCTTCTACAGAACTCAAATCTTTTTCCAAAGAAGCTTGCAACTGCTGACAGAGAGGGTCAGCAATATAAAGGCCTGGCCTTTTGGTCCCAATAATAGGCACTCCAATGGGCAATACTCACTCTAGACTTCACCTCCCCAAGGTTGGCAGAGGTTATAGTAGACCTGGATCACAGTTCAGTTTTTCTTCTTCCCAATCATGCTTCTTTCCTTGTGCTTTAACATCTTTTGATCCCTGATAAGCATCTTGTTTCACTGCCTGTTTCAAACATCCCAACCAGTGACAGTTGGAACCAAGAGAGCAGGGGATAACATAGGATTTCAGCACTGGATCACCACTGCCTGAGTGGCAAGGAAGACTCCTTTATTGGTGATAGGTGGAGCACAGCCACAGGTGCACGTTTATTATTAAAATATTCACCAGCAGTGAATTGGGAGAGTGTCATTGGTGGAAGAGAAGGTATCAGGTATTGCAGATATATTAAGAAAAGAGTAACAATAAGAACAATGGACCCGACAGCTATTGCTACTTGTCACATTGCTACTTGTCACGTTGATGTGGGAGGTTGGGCTGGGTGGGAGAGTATCTCACACCAGGATCTAGACACTTAGAATTCTACCTTAGAATGCTTTGTATTCCACTAGTTTAGACTGCATATTTAACCTCGAAAGCAAGAATGATAAATTACCAAACGTCAGAAATAAAATCCTTACTCAAAGATAATGTTGAAAGGTTGCTGAAGCTGAATGAATGATACAATTCAGCAAGTTAATATAAGGGTACAAATTTAGGTATTTAAGATCCTTAGAGAGAGAGAAATTGCAACCTTAGGTCTGTGTGAGGCAAGAAACTGAAACTGAGCTTCATACATAGAGTTAACAGCCCAAAGTAATGTCCTATTTATGAAATAGGAATTTAAAAATATGGCCCTGTGTACTACAAAGAAGCCTGACATTTATCGAGATCTGGAGGAGAGCAAGACTCACTTGTCACTATTTTGCAGCATCAGATTGGGGATCATTTGTGGACATGGGGAAAAGACACTGACATGAAAACAGATACAAAAACACTAGTGAAATCCATTAGTCTCCCATTAAAAATAAACATGAAAAGGCTCTGCTGAATAGTATTTACCATACAGAACACTCAGAATTTCTTTAGAATATCCCAGTCTACATTCCCAATAACACATACTCCAGGTGAGCTGACAGTTAAAAAAAAAAAAAATAGTATGAGAAAACGGGGGATCATTGAGTTGAGAAAGTCAGAATATTTAAGAATAATTTATACACCATATCTTGAAATAAATAATCTAATATTTAGAAAAGTTGTATTTAAAATATTTTAAGGTGATGAAGGAAAATCATTAAATAAAAACAGAATTGAATGCACAAAAAATGGCCAATTATGTAAAGAAAACAAATAGAAATTCTAATAATAAAAAATAATATTTTTGCAATAAATGTACTAAATGGATGGGTTTAAAAGTAGACTAGATAAAGGAGGAGATTTTGTTAATGACAAAATATATCTGAGAAAGTTACCTAAGAAATAGCACAAAGAAGTAAAGAGATAAGAAATAAGAAAGACAATTTAGGTGTTACAGAAGCAAATAAGAAAAAAATATGGGGGAAAGATAGCGTTCACAAGTGATGATAGTTGAATAGTTTTCGGAATTGAAAAAATATTTTCAATTTAAAATGTGTATTTAATTTTTGAAGATCATATGTGATCCTGAACAGGATAAATTTTAAGAATCTATATCTGGACACATTACAGTTAAATTTCACAAGTCTTTTTTTAAGAAAATCTTAAAAGCACTAGAAAAAATAAACTGTTTACCTATAAAGTGAAGGCAAATAGGTTTAACGAACTTCTCATGACTGACAACACATCACAGAAAACAATGGGGCAGTATCTTCACTGTGCTTATAGAGAGCAACTATCAGTCAAACAAGTTTTATACACAGATAATCTGTCAGTGCTTCAGGAGTCAGGGAAAATAATGACATTAACAATTCTGCAGAAAGAAAATAAGAAAATACGTTGTTCACAGAAAGAATGACAAATTGAATCAAGACTAAATGTGAATAGTTTGAAAGAGCGGCAGAATGAATTGATAAAGCTAATAACAAATTTAATCAAGAAACACAGATAAAAGAAATGCAAATGTTGAGAAATCAAAATATGCACAGACAGGAATTCTAAAAGAATACGAATTCTAGGGTTTTAACATCAAGGCAAAAACAAAGTAAATTTAGAAAAAGAGGAAAGGAGTTGAGAGACACAGATTACAACGCCATTCCAGACTCTGAAGGAGGGTAAATATACCACAGTCACTGGTTATCTGTGGAGAAATTGTTTCCAGGACATCCTGTAGATAAGAAAATTCGTGGATGTGCAAGTCTTTTATATCAAATACATTAGTACAGTTGGTTCTCCATATTCATGGGTTCCTCATCCATGGATACAAAGAGCTGACTGTACTGATTAACTTTAAACTCTATTAAATATGTATATAATAAATATAAAGGAACCAAAAAGAGTAGCAATAGAATATAAAATTTCCAAAGCAATAAGAAAAAGAAAAGGACTAAAGAATGCATCACCAATAAAAGGCAAGAAACTTGAAAAAAATGCAAATAAAATTTATAGTATATAGAAAATACAAAAGATGATGGAAATTGTACAAATTATATCAATATTTATAATAAAATTAATTTAAAAACAAAATATCAAGAAGAAAAATGATAATTTCAGATAAACATAGAGATATCACTAATCTGAAGAATTTAACTTCAAACTAATGCTAAATATAATTAATACTACATACATTTAAAATAAATGCATAAAAATGCAGATAAAAATTATAGACACAAACATCACGAAAACTATGTCCTCTGGAAGGGGGAAAGGGATAGTAATGTGATTGGGAAAGAGAATAAATGACATGAAATTGTATCTCCACTGGTTTATTAAAAGACAATATAAAGAAAGGAAAAGATCCTAAAAATAAAAAGAACCCCAAAGCATATACATTCCACATTATATATGAAAAAGACACAACTTTTAAAAAAATAAAAATAAGCCATTTTTAAAAAGGAATTAAGTTAATTTGTTTAAAATGTTTAAATGGTTTTCTTTGCCTCCACGAGAATTCAAACTCCTTTGTTTAGGTTAAAATTGCCTTTATGAACTACTTCCTACTTATTTCTCCAGTTAATCTTTGCTAATCTTTGCCAACTCCCTTCCTTGAAATGTACACATTGTAGAAGTTCTTTCAGGTTCACAATTACCTGATTTGCAGAATCTCCTATCTGGACTCTAATATATACTGGGCTCTGTTTGTTTTTGTCACAACTTCAGCTGGCTAATACTTAAATGTTCTTTGGGTTTCATTTTAAATGACTCTTTCTCTTAAAAAACCTTCCTTGACCCTCAGGCCCTTTTCAGGTTACGTAAACCTTCCATATTCTATAGATTGAAGTCCTTTTATGGTTTGAATTGATTGCTTCTCCCACAAGTCCTAAAAATTCTCTTAGGGAAGAGCTTGTTTCTATCATATTCACATTTATTCCAAGGGTCTCATACAGTGAATGGCATATATCAGATAGTCAAATTTTTTGTTATATTAAATGAAAAAAATGACTAAACAAATCACATAAGCAAAATCAAGAAGTGATCTCCAAAGATCCTTTTAGAATTAAAATTGATGATTTTAAAAATCCATGTGTTAATTTCTGAATAACCAATGAATATATACAAGTCTTAAAGTATTACCAAAGATTTATTTTAAATCTGAAGCCAATAATTAGATATAGGAGATTCTTATATTTGGAAATGACTTAGTCCAGAAACTTAGAAGAGCCAATTTCTTTATCATTTCACATTAAATTTCAATTATGTAACATTCTTCTTTCTTTCCCATTCTTCCCACAGCCTACAAATCAGAAAATTAAGAAGTGTCACACATGCTGAGTCATGAGTGAACCTGTCCATAGCTCTCAAAGAGAAAAACTTGGTTTTTTGCTCTTTATGAGTCTGCTTTGTTCCTTTCACACAATTTGCCATGCTGAGCCATATATCCCACGATAGAATGAGATGATCTAGCAACATGAATAGGAGTAGCCAAAGCCAAATTCCCTGTAAAGTTCGTAAGTATATTCATATATATTCATATCTCACACTTTGGGAGGCTAAAATATCTTGTATAACACAATGTAAGCATGAATATATATCAAATAACTCAGATAAATTAATCCTAATAATGTATTTGACCAACAATTATTGACCACTTAAATTATTTTGTATGAGTCAACGTGTTTTCCCAAACATTTTGCTCACTGGATTTCTTAAGAAATTTCTGGAACAGGATTTATATCATTTTAAAAGCAATTACACTCCATCAGAAACTGGTTTCTGCTTTGGGTCAGAAGGCAGAAGCCAGAAATCCAGGGATAGAGTTTAATTTATGCCATTGAAGAGAAGTAGTCTCATATGAGTTTTATGAAGTAGTGAATGTCAGGAACTGTTGAAGAGTTAGATGTTTTGGAAGCAGTTAACCCAGAATTGTGGTGGGAGCTGTAATTCTGAGGTTTCAGTCAAGGGACTCATCAATGTCCTTGTGTTCCCTAAACTAGTGAGGAGGTTGAAAGAGTTCAAAAAGTCATGGGGAAAATTTTATTCCATTTCCATATCAAGTTTTTGTATGGTAGCTGTTTCAAACATTTTACTGTTTTAAAATTGCCTGACACTGTCTCGGAACATGACCTCAAAGACACTGTTACTGTTAAGTGTAAGTCCATCTCACTTGAACTGATTCCATTTTTCCTTTTCTCTCTTTACAAGTTTCCTCAGGTCCATGATTCATTCCCGACTCCTCTATTTCTTTCACACCTCACATCAAAACTTTCAGCAAATCCTGTGAGCTTTCGAGCTAAAATATATCCAGAATTTGACCACTTCTGATCATCTCCATGGCTACCATCTGGGTTCAAGGCACAAATCTTCTCTCACCTGCATTATTTTAATAGACTCCTAACTGGTCTCCCTGTCTCTCTCTTTGACCTCCTACATCTCTTCTGCACACAGCAGATAAAAGAATCCTTTCTCTGTAACTTATCAGTTCACAACCCTCCAACAGTTACTCATTTCATTTAGGATGAAAGCCAAAATGCTTAAAATAGCCAATCACATCCTCCATGAACTAGACCATCATTTACCACCGTGACCTCGTCCTCTACTGCTTGGTTCCTTGCTCATTCTAGGTTGTCTCACTGCCTGCCTTGCTTTTACTCTAATACATCAGCTATGATGCCACCTCAGGGTCAGAGTGCTGGTCATTTCTGCTGCCTGGAATCCTTTTCCCTCAGATTTTTACATAGTAACCCTTGTCTTCATTCAGGTCTTTGTTCAAATTTCTTGTTAGTAACACTTTTCCTTATTTAAAGTTGGAATATCATTCCCTATAACATTTCCCATAAATAACATTTATCACTTCTTCCTCTCTCCCTCTCTCTCCTTTCCTTCCCTTCTTTCCTTCCTTCCCTCCTTCCTTCCATATTTCTGTTCTTCCTCCTTCCCTCCCTCCCTTCTCATCCATTTGACTGAATAATTACTTTGATGATTGACAGTTCTTTTGTCATCTATTTATTGTTTCATTTTCAGTCCCCAGGTTGTTTGATCTCTAGATATTATTTTGAGCTGGGGACTTTTCTGTCCTTTGGGAAACTTCTCTTTTCATTAATGAAGTAGATGGGAATTACTTGAATTATTTATGGCCAGACTTAGTCTTACTTTCAATACTTTGGCTTTCAAAGCAGGAAGAATTCTCAGGGCATTTTTCCCTACCTATGAAATATTCCTAGAGCTTTTATAAAGGAAAAGAAACTGAAGCTAAGAATCTTAGTTTAAAGCAAATACCAATGATGTTTTTAATATAATTGTCTAGCTAATAAATATTTATTGAAGTTATACCATGAACATGGAAAGAAATGATTATTTGGTTCAAGAAAGGTAGATTTTCTCTTGTTAAATGAGTATTTCACTTATTATAGTAATTTCTTATAACATCACAGATACTACAGGAGTGGAAATAACAATTTGTAAGTATGTGACAGACATGTGGTAGTAACAGGAACTAGGTTTCCAAAGATAAACCTATAAAAAATTCACTGCAGTGAAGCTACAAAGTTCATGACAGGTTAAAAAAGTGAGTGATCACACACACAAAAATGTTTATAGCAAAATTATAGTTTGTAAAGAGTTTTTACTTCATATTATTTGACTTCTAAAGTAAACCTTTGATATATTGATGTTATCACCATTCTGAGGAAGATTAACTGCAGAAAGTTTATGGGATTTAGAAAGAACTATTCAGCGTGAAGCTCTTATTTCTTTTTGTCTAGAGCTCTCTCAGGTTTTTTCTGCAGTACTGTCGTATGTGTTTATGGACGACAGCAATCCCCTAGCCTGCAGTTTCTACGTGGTGAGATTTACACGGATTCCTTAGTTCTCAAATGCAGTCCAGGGACCCCTAAAGTTTCTGAGATCCTTTCACAGGATCCATAAGATCAAAACTCTTTTCATGATATTCTTATTATTTTCCTTTTCTCAGTCCCATTCTCTTACGAAAAGAGACTTCTAGAAACTATCTGACATGTGATACTGCTGAAGATTGAATGCAACAGACAAAAGAATCTAGGTGTCTCCTATTACACAAAACATTGAGTTGAAAAAATATAAAATAATGCCACTCCTAATGCTGTTTTTTTTTGTTTTGTAAAATGTAGATATTTTTCATAAAAATATGTTATTTTAACAAGTAATGGGTTTCTTAATAATTATTTTAAATATATCTCAGTCTTTCCCATATAGTATCAATGGGTTTAATCAACTTATATGAAAGGTCTTTGGGGTACTCATTAATTTTAAGAGTCTAAAGAAGTCCTGAAGTGAAATATTTGAGAACTACTGCACTACAGCAATAATTCTAGTAACACTTCCTACCTCCTATTCACACGTCCTCATGCAAGAAGAGTGGGTTATTGGATCAGTAAGCTACATCCATCATACTGTAGTTTGACTGCATTTGTCACTGCTTATGTCTGATTTCTTAACTGGCTGAATTTGAGAAAAAGGTGGAGGGAGATTTTCTATTACACTCTCATGAAATACATGTAATTAGGAGACCAGAAGGATCTAAACTTATTTCTTTTTAGACCTTGGAAATTAGAAGAATTACTCTTCTCGGGGCATAGTTGTTCTTGTCTGTAAAATGAAAATGTTGGAGTAAATTAAAGTCTTTCTGGCTATACATTTTATCATCTTTTATTTAAATAAAACCCCACTTATATGATGATTATATTATACCAAAACATGATACTTACTTATGATACTTTCTGTCCTCTTTTATATTAGAATCTATTTGTCATGGGTATACTTAGAAGAAAAAATAACTCTGCTCCTAGGAATTGTAACTATATATATAAACCCTAAAACAATAAGAGGTTTTAGTCTGAAATGTAATGTAATGTAACTTAATAGTCGCTTTTAAAGAATAATCTGGTGATGTATTTGCAGAAAATTATTTACTTAATGAAGGATAAAATCATTGTGATGTCCTTTATCTTGGATCAACATTTGAGATTTGAAGAAAATCACTACTGAATTAAGTTGCATAAGAGTCCCTTACATAATGCAACTTTGATATGCTGCACAAAAATTTGTTGAAAAGAGATGGGAAAATAATCTTAGAATATTAAACATATTTACCTGGGTTTCCCTCAGGCTCTGAAAATATTTACTCTAAAGAATCTCAAAGGACAATTCCAAAACTGTCACTTATGGGAATATTTGCAAATCAACTTAGACAAAGGTAAAAACACACCAAAAAATTAACCTGAGGATTAATTTCCAGATATATTCTATAAATGACTTTCTGTCTATGATTAAGAGTCAGGATAAGCTGTTCTGGGATTATTTTCATATAAATATTTTTAAACTAGAGAAATGTGGTATTAACAATTTATTGAATAGAAACTTTTATTAATGTTCAAAATGTTTGGCCAAAATTTGTGATTTCAAAGTTTAAGATAATTATGTTTCTTCAAAGTTTACTTTTATTGAACACCATGTAAATACAGTACAATATAATAGGTATCTGAAAACTCCAAAATATATAAAAATAGTACTTTGAAACTTCTTAAAGAGATCAAAATTAGCAGGTAACTTCTGGGTGACTTTAAAACATAAATACTATTAAATTTTGATAAAATAAAAAGACTTATGAATGACATATGAAGAGAATATAAGTAAGAAAATAATGTTTCTCAGAGGATCCAGAAAGGAGAATAAAAAATGCTGCATTTAAGACTAAAGACCAGTAAAGAAAGAAATGAAGGAATTCAACAGAGACTGAAAAGCTTCAACAAGGGCACGAGAAATTAAAATCCCTTACATCTGGCAGAATAGATCATACGGCAGATTTAAATATGTCCAAAAATGGGTAGTATTAAGAAAAGATAGACTACCGTGGTGCCTGGCCACAGCTCCTTGGTTCGTACAGTTACTGCATCTTAACCTATTTCCAACTGGCTAAGGGCTCTCTCTGGTGGCTGATGCCTGCTCTGGAAATAAAATACTGGAGAATAAATGCCTACTGGGAGCCTCCTTCTGCTAGTGACTGAAGGTAGTCGGTGCGTTAATACTCCAGCTTCCCCCACCTTTGACTGGGTAACGCTAAGGCACATACTCCACACTGATTCCGCCGCATTAGGTAAGGTTCTGGTGCCTCCTGATAATGCGCTTATAATGCATCCTTTATTGGCTGCCTTCTCTTTCCCATCTCACTTTCTTTCTTCCATGTTGGTCTTGCTTAGGATTATACCTAAATAAATGCACTCAATGGACTGTCAAAGACTGTGCTACGGGTGGAATATAAAAACTAAGACAAGTGGATTTAATTGAGGTATAGCATCATCTAAGAACGGTTCAATCCTCTCATACCCTGTAGGATGAGTCTGTACCAATTATCTTGCTTTCTCCTCTTTCAAGTTCACCAGGCAAGGTACGTACGTTAATTAATAGAAATGTGTAATTTAGCATAATGTGGAAGCTGAACATTTTAGTACTATGGTCTAAGAATTTTGGCCTTCATTTCAATATCTCTTAGTTTAAAAAAGGCTATTGAGCAGGCTGCTTGAAAGCAAAGAATTGGAAATCAGATCAATTTGAAGGTCAGTGCCCTATTTCTCCATTTTCTAGCTGTGTGGACTTTGGCAATTATTGACATTGCTAAATATGTTTGTATAATAGAGAAAAATAAGAAAATTACGAATGTGAAATGAAGCAAGCCCTTAACAGGGTTCTACTATATAGAAGGACACTCGTTAATTATCATTTGATATTGTTGTTGTTCTATTGATTTTACTGTTAGGTTAGGTGTCGAGGTACTCAATATGCAACAAAATGTAAACTGAAATTAAATTATACATTCACCTACCAGGTTATTTCATCCCATTGCCTATTTAGGAACAAATAATAATATCTACAATTTAGTGAGTTTTACTCTGTATGTGCCAAACTGTGTGTTAAGTGATGTTCAAATATTTTCTCATGTATGACTCAACTTCATAAAAACGTTATGAGAATATTCTATTTTGCCAATGGAGAAACTAGAATAAACAACTTTCCATCCTGGTTTGCCTGGGACTGAAAGATTTCATGCGACATGAGACTTTCAGTGCTAAATAAGGGAAAAATCTCAGGCAAACAAGGATGATTTGGTCACCCAAAATAGAGCATAAATGAGAATAATTGATTTGTCCAATATCCTAGATCTTACAGTGGAATTTTGGGGTTTGAATTTTACTTGTCTGATTTAAGAAGACCGCATGTTTTATTGCCTCCTTATAATAGCCTCATCCACATTATCTATATTCTTCTAAGAAAAATTTCCATGTTACATTGGCACAATCCTCAGGAAAGGGCTCGAGGTATCTTATAGCTGTGTTCTCAATATGAATGACACTAACCCAATCCCTTCCTAGAGAGCATTTTCGAAATCTGTGAGCACATTTCTGTTGCTACCATTACTGGAGGAGCACCAGTGGGATTAGTGGGGTGGTCTCACAAAATGAAAAATTCTCCCAATTTTAACATAAATTTTGAATATCTTGTTGGTTATTCATATAGTTATTCATTGAATCCCACTGACATGTAAACTACAATTAAATAAATTTGAACAATATACTATTGAAAGATAGAAATTTAACAGCTGATAAAAATTATTATTAATACTCTCTATATTTAAAAATTATAATAATGATTAAAATATATATTGTCGACATTACATATTGAAATATTTATTTATTTGGGGTTGTTTATTTATCTCAGCCTTCTGGTAATATCTCCAGAGAACTTTACTTTTATAGTTTCTTAGCTTATTTTTTCTTTCTAAATCACCTTCTATTACTCTTCAATTAATATATTTATTTGGACTTTCTGAGGGGGGGGTCTAGAGCCCGAATATATATCTTGACAGGTGGTGAGAATCCAATACAGAAGTTTTGTTTTCTGTACCACTGCATGCTATGCTATAACATACAGCATTATGTAGATTCTGTCTTTATCAGTAAGGTCATTTATGACAGTGTGATATTTCTTGCTTTCTCCCCTTTAAAAGTCTGTAATTTGTTTCTAATATTTTATTTCTACTTAAATTGAAATTATTTTCTGTTTTTCTCTTACCGAATGCAGAAACAAACAAGAAAGTCTGGTTAATTATTAACTCACTGAATCGACAGTTCTTATTCTAATATCAATCTTTTTTTATTGGAATTGCTTTTAATATTACTTCTCATAAGCCATAGGTATGTACTAGTATGTGGCTGTGATATTTTGTTTCCCAGTGTGGTGATACTGGAGCATTTGTATATTATAGTTCATAAACTTTAATTATAAATTATTTCTTTTATTCTCCATTATATTATGTACAGTGGACATTACTATTATTTAAAAGTTATGTCTGTGGGCATGCTATATTATCTTTTAAAGTAATTTTAGAACAGTAGAGTTAGAATTATGATGTATTTGTTTTTTCAATGGAGCCATCAAGTTAGGTAGAGTTGAGAACACCGACGTAGACATTCAACCTGGTTGCCCTCAGCAAAGGAAATTGATCATTTACAAATAATAATAATCGTTTCTAAGAAGGAGAATAACTTGATACAATCACCTTTCTTTCTTCCGTAATAACTGAGTTTAAATTTTACGAATTCCACTTAGATGTGAAAATATATTCTTGACCACCTAAAATTCAAGATATATTTTACAGAGAGATTTTCAAATTTTGAGACACAGCAAAACATGAACTCTGAATGTGCCATAGAAAAACACTTTTGGAGCCAATTGGCAAGGTTTGTATGAAAGGAAGTGTGGATAAGCTATAGCTATAAAGGTTTACAGAATCTTATTAGAAAAGAAGGAATAGGCAGGAGAACAAAGACCATGATCCTGGGAAATGAATCTCTGAGGAATAGTAGAAATAACGAGGTATATGTGTGTGTGTAAAATAATATTATGGAAAAGATTAAGAAATAGAAAAAAACTAGAGTTGGAACCTACATTTTTAAGAAACTGAGTTATGATTAATTGAGTGTTCACTGAAATCGTTTTGTTTGGTGACAGGGAAGGTTATAACTTGGAATCTAAGGAAGGCCATTGCCCAGTGAAACATTAATGAAATAATTTTTTTATTCCTCCAATAGAGAAAAAATTTCCCTCCCACCATGATTTAGCTATATTCCAGGAAATAGCAGTAAGAACTGACTGAGAAATCTTTCAAGGTCTTTTCTAGTATGAATGGTAAATATTATCTAATGAGTGCTTATTTTGTGCTAGACATACTGGTCGGTGGGTTTATATGTGATACTCTTTATTCCTTTCAATGACCTCATGTTAAGTATTATTTTACCTACTCTTAAAATGACAAAATTGCGCACAAACCAGTAATTTGATCAATGTCAGAAAGATTATATGTGGTGGAAGTAGAATTCAAATATTGACATCAACTTACGATTTCTTTAAGCATTCGTTTACTTTATAAGTTCTACATAACTGTGCTTAAAGTAGGCCATGTCTAAAAAGGGTGTTGATAGATTTTATTGATGTTAAACAAAATTCAGCTTGTGATTTATAAATTAGGTCCCACAATTATGAAACTTATCCAAAATCATCTCCAAAAAAAACTCAACTTGGTGTTTCTTCATTGTTCCTTCCTTTTTCTCCTACTTCTGTGCCATATACATTAATACAGTTCTTTCTACTTGATCTTATATCAACAATGACCAATCAGGTACCAAATTTGCTTATAATTGGTGTTTGCTCTATGTCCATTTTTTCATTTAATCAATTAGTATATTAAGCAAATATTCAAAGACTGTAGCATATCTTCCAGTTTTTCTGGCACAATATGCTATTGGAATCTCTCTTTTAGGTTATCTTGAATTTGACTTATCTCTAGCTATTGACTTTCTACACATTATCATAATACTATCCTTGAACTACTAGGTTGATGTGCTACTTGGCTTGTCATTGTCACAGATTTTTCCACCTTTACTGGTATACCTGTTAGAGGTAACACATTATATTACAAATCAAGATATGCTTCTTCATTGCTTTAAAACTTGTAATTTGTTTTTTATTGCTTGTGGGTGATGTTAAAATTCCTCCCTAGGTCGTATAATGCTCATACTTGCTGATCCATGTCCAGCTCATCACCATAGACTCTCCCTCCTCTCTCCCTAACACATCTTGTGTTATAAATGCCCAACTATTTATTTTTCCTAACTCTGCCACATTTCTTTTTCACATATTTCTATTTTACCTAGTTTATTCCTATCACCCCTGCACAAGCACAAATGCTTCCAGACCCAGTTCAAATATTACCACTCTGTGAAGTCTCCTTCAGCCTCTCCTGGTTAAATTGATCAATGCCCTTTTCTGTATTTTCCCAGTCATTTTACATTGATGTCTTTGTTACTCTGGTTCATAGTCTTCTTGTTTGAACATAGGACTTCCCTATTATTATATGAGTGCTTCTATTGATTACTTCAGAAGGAGGGTACAGTTCAGTGGCAGAGCGTGTGCTTAGCATGCATGAGGTCCTGGGTTCAATCTCCAGCACCTCCACTGAAAATAAATAAATAAACAAATAAATAAATAAACCTAATTACCCCCCCCCCAAAAAATGTCCAGGCTTCCATTGATTACTTCAGACTGTGACTCCATTGTCTAAACATTTCCTTAAATAAAGCCAGAACTTTATGATACAGGCTCATACACATTTATTTTAGATGTGCTCTCAATGCAGTAGACACCCATATTTTATTAAACATGTAATCTAGAAAGATACATTTGAAACCAGTTTGTATTCTTTGGTAAAATTAAATCCTCAATTTCTGGAAATATCTATGTCTCTTTAATGTGTTAGCATAAATCTTTCTATCTGTGGGAGAATCAAAGCATTTGAATTCTATGGGGTGAAGAAGCCAACACACACTAGAGAGGTGAAAATCTGATAGAATAAAAGACCAAGTTTCTTTGGATTTTTACCTTTGGCTCAGAAACTTGAATCCTCTCCAAACTTTCCAAATCAATGGTTAGTTGAGATGGTTATTTTAAAAGGATATTAACCTTCTCTTCCAACAGTAGTTCATTGTTTGTATTATAGCTCTCAGAGTTGACAGTGTGAAGGGGAGTGATATTCATCTGTTAGAGATTTTAAAAACTGACAACTCAGCTGTGGCAAGACTATAAAACATCTTCATGAATTTTATAAAATGCATTCTCTTTATAGAATCGTATACAAATACTTGGTTTCTTTGTTATCTTTGCAGTGTTGAAAATAGAGATAGTTCTTGTTGAATTTAGGAGGTGATGGTAGAAAGGGAGCTGAAAAACAATTGTCAGTCTAAAGTGGAAACTAGTTGCATAATAAATGTGAAACTGAGATGGAGTAATCAGGGTTGAAGGACTAGCAAGCAAATGCAAAATATGATTTTGCAATCTAAAGGGAAATAAACAACCTAGATAACAACACATATCATTTGAGGGTATCAGAATTTATAAATAGTGACCATCTAGCCTTATTTCTCAAAAAGAGATTGTCTGATTCATTCTCACCTATCTGAAAAACAAGGTTTTCTTTATTTCTTGTTGGCCAGTATTTCCCAATAGACTCTTTTAATTTAACTTCCAAGCTACCTTACCAGCTTCAACTTGTCTCATGTAACTTATAGTTTAATCACATTGAATCACTCAACATTTCTCAAACACACCAAATGCCAAATTTCTCCTTTAATCATGCTGTTTCCACAGCCTAGAAATGTTTCTCCCCTATTTTCATCAATAAAATATTTAACCCTTTTTCAAGGTTAAGCTTAGAAGTCACTACTACCATGAAATCTGACCAGCGTCCCCACCCAGAATTAACCTCTGGCTCCTCTGAGCTCCCATAATATCTTATTACTATCCATGATCTCATATCTCACTCTTCTTTCATCTCAGTTACTTTTTGAGGGGAGATACCTAGATTTGTTCAATATAGTTCTACACTGGGGACTCTAACTTCATGCCCACATTGGAAATTCAGTAATATAAAGTTATCCACCAAGAAATGCATAAGTTTAGGATGTATTTTGAAGATAGAGTTTACAGGATATTTTGATATTGAATGTGAGTGTGAGAGAAGAAGAGAAATTAAAAATAAATCTGAGATTATTGGCTTGAACAACTTGAAAGATGGTGTTGACACTTCCTACAATTGGGATGGGTGTTTATTCCTTTTTAAGGGTTGGGGTGACTTGGAGCTTGTTTGGGACATATTATATTTGATATGCTTGCTAGATATCCAAATAGTGATGTTGAACAGGCAATTGGCTATAACATCTAGGAGTTCGTAGGAGATGGCTAGGCTAGAAATGTAAATTCATGAATCATAATTTAATGTTATGAGGCTGAATGAGATCATCTAGGAAGAAAAGACATCTGAAGTGTGTGCCCACATATAGAGGACATGGGGATGAGAATGATCTAGCAAAACAAAACAAAAGAAAATACACTGAAAAGAAGTAAAAGAATAATCAAGAGAAAGTGTGTCCTGGAATCACACGAGGGTAGTGTCAACTGTTGCTAGTGGGTTAAGCAGGATGAGAACCAAACATTGACCAAAGGTATAACAACATGGTAGTCTATTGACAACCTTGACAAAGGTCTTTCAATCGATTGATAGAGCTGATTGCTTAATTTGAGTGGGAAAATGGGAGGAGTGAAAAACTGGTGATACCAATATGGGTAATTATTTGCCATAAAGTAAGCAAATGATAGTGACCAAATTATATTTTAATTTTGTTTTACCATCCTTGTATCATCGGGGAGCACTGGATGGAGATCCAGCGCTAAACAAAATTGTATTGATACAAAATCATTGATACCCTGGATGTTCTCAAGGATGATTTGTCAGGGGAAAATAATTGTATTTGCATTCTCCCTGTTGCCTATCATGATGACTTAATAAAGTAAATCCTTCATAAATGT
This sequence comes from Camelus ferus, assembly GCF_009834535.1. Taxonomy (NCBI): domain Eukaryota; kingdom Metazoa; phylum Chordata; class Mammalia; order Artiodactyla; family Camelidae; genus Camelus; species Camelus ferus. The sequence goes on from NC_045720.1 coordinate 19,803,873, forward strand.
ATATTGACTCTGTTTGGATGATGGATGGATGTGCATTTGAATAAAAAGTGAGTTTTATGCATATGGTTATATGAAGGTAATTTCCCAGCTGCTACATAAGACTTTGAGGTGTTCCTAAGAACCAGACAGAGACATCTTAAATGCATGAAATATTGGGCTTTAGGGATAAAGAGAAAACAATCGTTCTTTAAAAAGTTTTTAAAAATCTTACACATTGTAAAAATTGTATTATTGGAGAGATTCCCAGGCTCTTGAAAAATGGTAAATTTAGGGAAATTGTTATCAGAACCCTCCATCTTGACACTATTACTTTACCCTTTGCCATAACTCTGTAGTTCTCTAGCTTCTGAAAAACTGTCTCTGTGGTTTCTCACTAACAAGAGTTATGTGCTCCTCTATTCTGTGTCCCCTGGTAAAAGAATTTATTTTGCTTTTAGGTAACAGTGGAGGAAAGTAAGTCAAGTTTTTACTGTGACCCATTACCGATACTTGGAAAATATCCTCACTTTGCTACGGGACTTTTGCCACCACTCTATATGGAGGTCCTGCTCAGCCTGCATGTGCTCAGTGTTTCCCACTGAGGTATGTACAGTGGGAAGCATTACCCTGTGGAGCTTTGACATTCCATACTGGATTACTGGCCTCTTCTACTGTCTACCCTCGACATAGACAAGTAGTTTCATACCCTACATGGCTTTTCCTAATAACTTTGCTCTGAATTATTCAGGAACAAAGAAAAAAATGGCAAGAAGGATGGAGGTAAAGAAGGAGAAAAGCAAGAAGTAAAGAAGAGGAAACAGGAATGAAAGAATAAATCTGTCCCAGTGTTCTTCTGCTTACTGATTTCATGGTAAGCATGAAACATGCTTTCATTTTTCCATTCTTTTACTTTCAACAGAGTGTGTTTTCATATATAATGTTTGCCTCTTTTGGAAAGCATTGGGTTTATCTTTCCTATCCAATTTGACAAGCTCTTCCTTTTGCATTTTTATATTGTGTGTTATATGATAACAATCTGTATCTTCAGCTTTCACAGTAATTTGGAGTTAAAATCGGATGACTTCCTGTAAAACATTACACCTCTGCAATAGTACCATTCCACTTTTTTCCAGTTTTTGAAGATATACTTAATATACCAAAACGTGCATGTATTTAACATGTACATTTTGATGAGTTGGACTTATGTATTTACTCACCATACTGTCACCACAATCAAGGAAATAAACATACCCAGTTCCTCCAAAATATTTGTTGTATTTCCCCCTCCTTTTGGGGGAGGTTGGTGTGGGCATAACAGTTAACATGAAATCTACATGCTTAACAAGTTTTTAAGTGTACAGCACCATACTGTTAACCGAAGACCCATGTCACACAGCAGATCTCTAGAAACTAATTCATGATGTATAACTAACTTTATACCCACTGAACAACTTCCATTTCCCCATCCACCCATCCCCTAGTACCCACCACGCTATTCTCTGCTTTGATGAGTTTGACGATTCTAGATACCTCATACAAGTAGAATAAGGCATTATTCTTCTTTCTATGACTGATTTATTTCGCTTAGCGTAATGTCACCCAGATCCAACTTTGATGTTGCAAATGAAAGAATTTCCTTTTTTTTAGAGGCTGGATAATATTCCACCATATGTATATACAAGTTATCTTTATCTACACACCTATCAATAAACATTTGGGTTGATTCCATTTACATCCATCCTGTGTGCTATTTGTGTCCTCTGTATTATATTCACACCCATAATAAACTGCATATCATTATGTTATAAGTTTTGCTTTAGACAAATTCAGAACAAAATTAAGAAGTTAATATATATATAACATTTTATATTTATTCACATATTTTTTATTTCTGATATTCTTCCTTCTTTCCTAGATCTGCCTTTCTTCCTCCTGATGTCATTTCTCTTTATCCAGAATGACTTTAACTTCTTTTGAATTTCAAGTTTGCTGATAATAAATTCTTTCATTTTTATTGATCTTAAAAAATTTTGCTTTTATTTTTGAGGTATATTTTTAATTATGTAGACTCTGGGATTGACATGTTTCTGTTTGTTTGTTTGTTTGTTTGTTTTTAATTTCAGGACTTAAATAATGTTATTCCATTGCACTCTGGCCTCCCTTATTTTTAATGAGACATTAGCTGTGTGTACATTATTGTTGTCCTTTATGTAATGTACTATTTTCTCTGGCAGCTTTCAAGATTTCCAATTTATCTTTGGTTATCAGCAGAATGGCTGTGCCTGGGTGTTTATTTTCTTTCTATTCTTAGATCTAAAATAAAATTTTATAATTTTTTATAAAATACAGGAAATTTTTGTCATTACTTACTAAAATATTGTTCCCCATTCTAATTCTCTCCTTCTGGGACTTCAGTCACATGAATTTAAATTGGTTTGTATTGTCTCACAAATCATTAGTGTTTAATATTATTATTTTTTCTCTATTCTTCAGATTGGTAAATCTGGTTGCTTGGAGCAGCTGAAATCTCTGTTGAGTACTGTTAGCCTTCTGGCTGCTGTTTATCAGTGGGACATACGAAATATCCCTTACAAATGCAAAGTCAGGAGTCAAACAAGGATTTAGATGGAAAGCACATTCAGATTTCAGAGCTTATGATTCTCTTCTTTCTGAGTTACCCCTCTCAGTTTCCTGTACCCCTAAGCTTCCTATTCTAACTCTTCAAGCCAAATACACTGCAATTTCTGTTTAAATTCTAGCTGCCTTGACTGAATGGACTGGAGACTGCCCTCGTTGAAAGGACATGTAAACATAGATCTCTCCTACTATTTTCTTCTTTCAAGGGTCAAATATCCTTCAGTTTCCGTTCTCTTTTGTTTGCTTTTCAATGACAGTTGTTATTATATACTTGATCCAGAGTTCATAATTTTTTATTTGCAAGAGGGTTTGTTGAATATAAGGTACTTTGCTGTTACTAGAGCAAGACCTTTGTTTTATTATTCTTAAACTTTAAATACATAGTATATACTCTCATTTGTATGTATATTTCCCAATAATAACATTAAAAATTCTAACAATGTAATTCATCATAATAATTCACCAAACAAGAAATTTGATTATATATCAAAAGAAGAAGAAAAAGAATCTGAAAATGTTTATTATCTATTTGTGACAAGAAAATGAGAAGTAGGAATAGCAAGCAAACTCCTCATTATGCCCTCATTACAAGAAAATTAGCCTTGCAGATAAGAAGTACCTATCATGCACCAATGCTATGACACTTCCGATCAAGACTAAATAAGGACAAAAATCCTTCCTCCCCTTGGGAAGGTGGAGCTGGAATGAAAATCAGGTAATGTCACTCCAAATCCCTTCCTCTCCAATGAATATTTTTCCCATTCATTTTTACATCTTATGTAACCAACTTGCCAAAGAAGCTTAGGGCAGCTGCTCACCTGAGTCTGCCCACTCTCACTTTGAGAGAGTCTATCACTTAATAAGTCCTTACTTTACTTTCTTGACCTCTGTTTCTTGTCTCTGAATTTTCTCTACAATGAGACAAAAACCTACTCTCCAGTAGTAATACTTAAGGAAGAAAGTTAAGCTCTGTTCTTTTTAATTTGAGAGGAAGAGCAATAAAATACAACATTTTTACTACCACGATACAACATTATTGTGGATGTTATGGTCAAAATAGAAGCCTAAGATTAGAAGGGAAATAATAAAACTCTCTTTAATTGGAGATGATATAATTAATAATATGGACTGCTAAACAGAATCAATGCGTAATCCATTTAAACTAGTTAAAGTAATAGTGGATTTAGGCAATTTTACAGGAAAGATCAACTTATAAAACATAATGAAATTTTGTATACCATCAGTGCACATTTAGAAGATAAAATACAAAATAAAGTACCATTTACCAAGGCAGCAAAATATCATCTTTTCCCATGATCTATTTGAAAATAATTTAAAAGAAGATATGACAAGATAGGTAATAAAGTATTGTCATAGATGGGGCAACAGAGTTTTAATGTAATTTCAGTGCAATCTAATCCAAATTCCTCCAAGATAATTACATAAATGTGTTATAAGTTTTTGTAGAAATTGATATCGGCTAATAACAAAGCCCAGTTCTAAGAAAAGCTTAGAGAGAAGAATTACCCTGTCAGATACTAATGTATAACAATTTTTTTAAAAGCCCCAAAATAGTGTTTCAGGAAATGAAAAGCAGATCAATAAAACAGAATGTAGAAGTTACTAACATGATTTATTATAAATAATAAATGTGGCACAATTCAATGAGAAAGACTGTTCGATATAAGGTGCAGCTAATATTGGCTCATTCCCTACTTTACCTGAATAAACAGCTCATTAGCAATACAAAGTTATATTGCTATGCTTGCACAGATGGGGGACAGGACACACCTTGGCAGATTGAATACTTTAAGGTGAAGGAGTTTAAGAAAACAGTATATATTTGACCTTCTCTCAAACCTTCTCCCCTGAAACAGATCATGGGAGAGGTACCCTCCCTATTTCTGGAATAAAACAACACCCTTATCTTTAAAGACAAAGAGACACCTAAAAGAATCTGAACAATCAGGTTTTGCTAACTTTCCTCCAGTTCACTACGCTTACCTCACACACTGTAATCTATCATGTTCCTCCATGACTGTCCACTCTATCAAACCAAGCGTAAAAGTCTCAGGCCTACCTGTTTCTTGACGTCTTTGCTTCCTTAAGACATCTCCTGTGTCATGTAAAACATATCAAATAAATTTGTCTACTTTCCTCCTGTTAGTCTGTCTCTGTCAGTTTAGTTTTCAGACCCAGTGAGGGACCCTTAGAGAGCTGAGGAAAATGTTTCCCTCTCCTAAAGCATCATATAATCTAATTGGATGGATTAGATGACATGCCTAAATTAAGTAGGTAAAATTACCAGACTAGTAGAAGAAAGTCCAGGAAAAGAATATTTCTGTGAGCTAGAGTTTGCAAAAGAAAGCCTAATGAAGACTTCAAAAGCATGTAATAGACAGTGAGACACAAATTTGATTATCTTAAAATTAAGAATTTCTATTGAATAATGACACAAAATATCAATTCAGTTATGAATGATAAACTTTGCAAAAAACAACTTGCGGTAACTAAAACCATCAAGTAAACCTGTGTTTTATTAACTTTAAAATGCCTTTGATTTATAGAAATATTTTTATTTTATGTTACTAAGAAAGAAAAAAGTGCTGCTAAATAAATTATGATGCAACAATTTATCAATACTGAGAATTTTAAATTTGCAAATGCTGAAATCATTCATTTAAGTTTATTTGATATAAAAATGATGTCCATATGAACAGCTATGGCTAATATGTCATACATATTAGATATGACAATCTCAGAAATGTTTTCATGTATAAATAAGGTGCATCTTATATTGGACATATGATAATATCTAGAATACACAAGGATCGCTGTAAATCAACAAGAAACGTATTTATATCTGACTGGAGAGTAGGAAAAGGATTTGGATAAGCAATTCACAGAAAGGAAAGCCTAACTGGCTGTCATAGTACAAAAAGCTACGTCAATTTGTTAGTACCAGATAATTGCAAATTTAAAAACTAAACACTTTAAAAGCCATCAGTTAGACAACAATTAGAAAGTCACATAAGACAATAATATGCTAGTATATGTTAAACCTCAACATTCTTATATACTGTAGTCTATTATCTACTCCTAGGTACATATAGGAACTCAGATAAGCCCCGAAGTTTAGATGGGAACATTCTTTACAAGATAGATTAACAAACAACTGAAAGCAACCCATGTGTGCATCATTAGGGAAGGAGCAAATCAAGTGAGGTAGTGACACACTGTAGAATATTCTTCAGCTAACAGAAGCAAAGGACCAGTTGATGTACAGCAACATAGATCAGATTTAATTAAGTGTGTGTAAAATCAGAGTGAATGAGTTTATAGCGAGTTCACTTATCTAAATCAAAAATATATAAATAGTAAATAAAAGACATATTTTACAAAGATACAGGCATATTCAAGGCCATATCACAAAGGCATTAGAGGGATGCAGATGAAATGGCAAATAAAAACAAAAGTAAACAAATAAAAGCCCAAGTCCCTCCAGCTTTGTGGACAGAGGCTTCCAGTGTCACATAAAATCAGGGACATGATTAGTTCAGTTTGCTCTTTAATCATTCATAACCTCAAAACTATCCTCCTTCTCATGATTCTCGAGTCTCCTATTACCTCTGCAACTATTTTTTTTTCTCAAAAAAACAAATGTGCAGTGACAGGCAGGATAGCAATCCTGATTTGAACAAAATATTTGTTATACGTGCATCTTGACTAACCAAAATTTCATAACTGGTTAAAATTTCATTTTGCTTTATTCTGTATGAGTATTACCATTAGAAAAATATACATATGTGTAACTGCTCTCTCATAGTCAATTACACAATTAAAACCTGCTTGTAATTATCATTATTCTCTGATTTTATACTCTTTTATAGGAAATGGTATGGTTTATTCTCTAAATAGGCTAACAAGGAATATGGGATTAAAGTCATGCAATTTCTTTGAGCTTTTTGGATATGAAGCACTCCACTAAATAGACACTATATTTAATTTTAGGTAGCTCATTTAATATAATTAAAGTGTCTTGAGAATTAACAAATAAAAGTTGAACAAATCATTCTGATGAAATGTAAATAGGAAAACTTGCTTTGAATTTCTTTATTCTTTTTAGAATAAAGTGCATACCAGGTCAGACAAGGGGCAATAGTAGACTAAATTTACAGTAATACTGTTTATTTTTTTGATAAATGCACAGTGTAAAGAATTTGCAAGATAGATGAGAGTAGAAAGTAAAAACTTAAATCTCCATAAACATTTCTCCAAGTCCCCACGTTTTCTTTCTCTGAGAGAATTATTATGATTATAGTTTTATTTTTTTTAAAGATGTTTCATGGATATACCCACGTTTGTGTACATATGTATTTGAGTATAGATACATATAGCTTCTAAAACATATGACTAATTACTTGACATTTGAGTCATCAAAAGTTAATCTCTGTTAAATGAGGTCAAATGAAAAGTTTTAAATGACTGTAGATTGTTTTTCCAAACAGATACTATTAGACCACTAGGTGTTGGTTACCAGGTTTAGTGTCTAGTTGCAAAGTCAATCATTGCATACTGAACATCCCAAACCACCCCCTGTTTTGGGGTCACCAATACAGAAGTTCATTACACACCTGTTAAATTTTCACACGAAGGGTTATAAATCCTACTCTTATTTGAAAATTTTATGTGCTGGTTGCCACAAAACCCACTGAAACCTTAACCAACAATAAATTTAGGGGCCAATTTCCTTTTAAGTCCTAAGAAGCACAGATCTAACCCTTGTGGATTGCAAAGAGCTTCCATAAATATAAAAGTTTCTTGTTTTTGATACTTAATAGAAAGCTGCAATTAAATATTTCTAACCTACGACTAGAAATTTCTTTCCAAATTAATTTTTATATTCTTTCTACAGTGTAAAGGGTAAAGAGTAGAAATTTATTTCTTATAATAGTATTTGACTATAAAATATAGATATCTGAAACCAACAACACTTTTGTCTCTCTCTAAATATATATATATATACAAGTGGTTTTAACATGTATGATGAAAACAGGCTTTTAGTATGATGACAGTATCAGAGTTTACAGAAGACACAAAATGTAGCAAAGCAAAATCATAATTATCATTCTTAAGTTACATAACAACTATTGACTTAATGCACAAGGTGTTTCTAAAAGGTTTTAAATATCTATCTCATTTGATGTTAGTAGCATACCACTTCTCTACTAAGACGACCATTCTCTTTTAGTTCCTTGCAGTGATATCAAAAATATTTACTTATTCCTTGTGTGCTTAGGAACTTAAAGTTGAAAAAAAAATCTGGGAAACTGACCATAAAAGTGAATAATGTCTCTAAAAAGACATAGTTGTGAAGCTCCTAGTAGCTAAAGCAATAACAGATGTAAGTTTTCCAATTAGGTTTTAATAGGGAAGAATCTATCTTTCCCTAGAATAATTAAATATAGTCATTATCAGGAAAGTGTTTCACCTTGATGCCACTTGATTATATGGTGGTGCACATTTCTTTTGACATTTAAGCTTCTAGTAAAATGAAAACTGGAGCAGTAAGTAATTCCAACCCAGCCCTTGAAAGCTCACTGCATTATTTGCTAAATGTATACATCCAGAGAAGAGACACAAGTGTGGAGCAGCTCATGAATTCTCAATCATATGCAAACATCTACCAAATCTTTGAATCTGCCATATGTTGATAATTGCATTCAGGAAACTCACTCATCGTAAGAAAGGATGATGAATAGTTTTGCTGAGTCAGTGGTTACAAGTTGGCAATAAACTTGAAGAAAATTGAGGTCATTTGTTAGACTGTATGGTGCAAAGCTCTGCCTTGAGACACAAAAAATTTCATTGATATAGTAGAATTGAATTGAAAAAAGCTGTTATACAATACTGTTCCTGGGGCTGCATTCTGCCAAATGGTATACAGGGAGCAAGAGATGAAAAAGGGCCAAGCCAGCATTTTTACTGCTAAGAGGTAGCTATTGTGTCAACAATAGGACCTCAAATTTCAGAATGAACCACATAGCTACAATAACGTGAATTTTACCTTCTTTTCTGGAGTTTAGTCAGAAAGATAAAAAGACATGATTTTGAATCTCAAAATTACTTTACTGACACTACCATGCTTGAAATTGCATTCATCTGATTGAATTCAACAGCTGTATATCAAACAACTGCATGCAAAATGTCTGCACTAGAGCGCCTAAAGTAAAGGACGTGATTTTTGCTTTCAAGAAAGGAATATGCTTACTAACGCCCATTGCTTTCTCTTGGGACATGACCCAACATACTGTTGATATTTAAAACCACATTCCTTATTCTCACTTGAGTATAAACTATCTCAGTTCAGGAAACCATGGGTATTCACCTTTATTATATTCTCAGTTCCTAAGACAATACCTTGTAAAATAAGCATACTTCACTCTCAAAGGGATTGATCTAAAAATGATCATTTGCTATTGTGTCTGGGGTTGTAGTCACTGGTGCCAACACTATGGAACACTTTGGAAGTGTTATGTTTCTGCATAACACAAGCTCATCTCTTCCTTTTTTTTTTTTTAACACTGAAGTAATTTTCTCTGACCATCTCGCTGGCTTCAATATTCAATGGCTATTTCTATGTAAGTGATTTGTAACCCAAAATTTTAATTCTCAGTTGTGTTTCTTAGTTTAATTTTGGAAGTTTTTGATTGCCGAACATCTTCGCTCAGATATCAATATTATATCAATTACTCAGAATGTTTTTAATGGAATTTGTAATTTTCTCCTCCTGCTTATATCCACTCAAAGAAGCATTTACCATCTATCATTGGTTTTTGTTATTGGCAAAATATAACAAGTTCATGAAATATAAAGTATATTGCAGACATAACATTATCCAATACTATATTTCACTGTATTTCACCAATTCTTAATATTTTCACCATACTGTGTACAATGATGGTTTTATTTAAAGGTACAATCTTTGTGGTTAGACAGACATGGATTACTTCACAAATACTTCCTTTTACTAGTCATGTGACCAGGTTTAAGTCTCAGTTTTCTCACCTATTACATAGATAATTAAATAACTGCTGCCTCTTGCTGTAATGACTAAGAGAGGTAAGTAGCAAACTTCAATAAATTATAGTGAGTCTTATTCATTAGCAGTGTTGCCCTTGTTTACCAGCTCATCAATTCTTTATTCTAAATACTTTAATCAAACACTTTTTTAAATACAGCAATTGAAATAAATTTCACAGTGAAAACCCACATGCCTCACACCAGATTTCTGCCACTAACACTTTACTATAGTTGCTTATAGCATAAATCTCTACTAATCCTTCCATCTGTTCTTCAACCCATCTTATTTTAAGGTATATTGCAAATATTGGTGTACTATCTGTTCTTTATACTCCAGCATGCATACCAAGAATTTATATTTGTTTGTTTGTTTACTTTTGATGATATATAGATATATACATATACACAGATACAGAAGTCTTAAGAACAGAAACACATAATCTGTGTAGTCCAAACTTCTGTCAAGGTATTGAACATCATCAGCATCACAGAAGCATCCCTCAGGCTTCTTCCCAGTCAATCCCTGTTATCTTTCATAGGCAATCACTATTCTACTTTTTTCACTATATTAATTTTGCCCTTGAGATTGTTAACTGTGTACTCTGTGTAAAACGCCTTTCACTCAGCAAAATATTTTTGCAATTCATCCATGTTGTTGCTTGTATCTGTGATTCACTCTATGAAAAAATGACAGTTTATCCATTCTTCTATTGATGGACACCCAGATGTTTACAGTTTGGGACAATTATGAATGAAGATCTATGAAAGTCCTTATAAACAAACATTGTGGCCATATGTTTTCATTTTTCCTTTGCATATACTTAGTAATGAAAATGCTAGATTATAAGGTAGATATATATTTAGGAATATAAGAAACTACCAGATTTTTTTCTAAACCATTTGTACAATTAACATTACTATAGACTATGCATGAGATTTCAGTTGCCCTGTAAGTCGTTCACATTTGGTTTTGCCTGTCTTTAGGTTAGTTTCCAGGAGCTAAGGTTATTCTGAAGTCTCTCCTCTGGCTTTTAAGTTCACAAAAATCTTTAGTTTTATTTTAGTTTCCCCAGCTGAAACTGACTTGGCTTGTCTTGAGACTAACAGTCATAAAAATGGTTGCTCACTCAGTGTCATTCCCTTTTTCCAATTTTAGCCTCCCTTTTAGAATCTTTCTGCTTCTGATCATGTTCCAGTTGCTTTAAGCTTCATTTATTTCCTTAGGATTTATAATTACCTGTGAGAGCTCCGTGCCCAGTAGGAACTTACTCAGCCATACCGGAAGCTGAATGCATCAAGTCTTATAAGCCTATGTTGATACTATCCTAATTGCTCTCCTGAATTTCATTTTTCAAAAATTTCCCACCCATCATTAACATCAATCCCAGATGAAACATACAAATGAACAAAATCATTCCTTTGTTAAAAAAAGTCTTTAATGGTTCCCCTACTCCTGGAAAAGTAGTCCCAAATTCTGCAATTTTAACTTGGTTTTCAGAGTTCCTCATTATTTAAATATATGACCATTTTCAATTTAGTTTCTTACAATATAAATACCACATGAGACAAAATTCTACAGAATACTTATTTTTCCAAAATATGCAATGCTTTCATCATTGAGACATTACTTAAAATTTTGACCCTTAAATTTAATCTCCTAGAGTGTTTGGGCTTGAATTCCAGCTTCATCATTTACAGGAATACTTTGTTTTATTTCACTTCACTTTATTGTGCCTCACAGATACTGTTTTTTGTTTGTTTGTTTGTTTGTTTTTAACAAATTGAAGGTTTGTGGCAACCCTGCACTGAGCAAGTCTATCGGAACAATTTTTTAAACAGCATTTGGTCACTTTGTGTCTCTATGCCATTTTGTAATTCTCACAATATTTTAAACTTTTTCATTATTATTATGTTTGTTATGATGATCTGTGATCAATGGCCTTTGATGTTACTATTGCAATTGTTTTGGGGTGCTTAGAACCACACCCAAAACCCATAAGAGATGGTGAAATTAACTGATAAATGTTGGTCAATTCCTCTACCATTTAGAGTCTTTCTCCCTCTCCTCAGGCCTCTTGATTTCCTGAAACGATATTAAACTCAGGCAAATGAATAACCCTACAACCTAGAGATTATCATACTAAGTGAAGTAATTGAGAAAGAGAAAGACAAACACCATATGATATAACATATGCTGAATCTAAAATACGACACAGATTAACTTTTTATGAAACAGAAACAGACTCACAGACATAGAAGACAAACTTGTGGTTACCAAAGGGGAAGGAGGAAGGATCAATTAGGAGTTTGGGATTTGCAGATACAAATGACTATATATAAAATAGATAAACAACAAGGTATCTGTATAGCACAGGGAACTATACTCAATATCCTGTAATAAACCATAAAGAAAAAGAAAAAAAATACCCTATGATAATCTGTAAGTGTTCAAATGAAAGAAAAAGTCCCATGTCTCTCACTTTCAACCAGAAGCTACAGATGCTCAAGCTTAGCGAGGAAGGCACGTGAAAGCTGAGACGGGCCAAAAGCTGGGGCTTGTGCGCCAGTTAGCCAGGCTGTGAACGCAAAGAAGATGTTCCTGAAGGAAATTAAAAGTGCTACTCTAGTGAACACACAAATAAGAAGAATGTAAAACAGACTTGTTGATATGAGAAAGCTTTAGTGGTCTGGATAGAAGCTCAGTCACAACATTCCCTTAAGCAAAAGTCTACAGGGTAAAGCCCTAACTTTCTTTAGTTCTATGAAGGCTGAAAGAGGTGAGGAAGCTGCAGAAGAAAGACGTTTGAAACTAACAGAGATTGGTTCCTGAGATTTAAGGGGAAAAGCTGTCTCCATAACATAAAAGTTAAAGATGAAGCAGCGAGTGCTGACCAAGATCATTAGTGAAGGTGGCTGCACTAAACAACACATTGTCTATGTAAATAAAACAGCTTTATGTTCGAAGAAAATGCCATCTAGGACTTTCATAACCAGAGAGGAGAAGTCAATGCTTGCCTTCAAAGCTTTTAAGGACAGGCTGACACTCTAAGTAGGGGCTAATGCAGCTGGTGACTTTTAAGTTAAAGTCAATGCTCATTTACCATTTGAAAAAGTCTAGGGCCCTTAAAAATGATGTTAAATCTACTTTGCCTGTGCTCTGTAAATGGAGCAACAAAGCCTGGATGACAATACATTTGTTTGCTACATGGTTTCCTGAATATTTTCAGCCCACTTTTGAGACCTACCACTCAGAAAAGAATATTTCTTTCAATATCTTACTGTTTATTGACAATGCACCTGGTCGCCCAAGAGCTCTGATGGAGAGGTACAAGGAAATGAATGTTGTTTTTATGCCTGCTATCATGACATCCATTCTTCAGCCCATAGATTGAGGAGTCATTTTGATTTTCGAGTCTTATTTTGGGGGGAAATACATTTTTAAGGTTATAGCTGTCATAGATACTGAGTCCTCTGGTGAATTTGGGCAACGCAAATGGAAAACCTTCTGGAAAGAATTCACCATTCTAAATGCCACTAAGAACCTTTGTAATTCATGGGAAGACATCAAAATATCAACATTCACAGGAATGTGGAAATTGATTCCAACTCTCACGGGTATATTTGGTGAGGGTTCGACTTCAATGGAAGAAGTAACTGAAGACGTGGTGGGATTAGGTAGATAGATAAGTGGGGGCACTGTGCAGATAGGTTGGGGTAACAGTCAAAATGCAAGAGAACTAGAGTTAGAAGTGGAGCCTAAAGGTGGGACTGAATTGCTGCACCCTAATGATAAATCTTGAACAGATGTGTTGTTTCTTATGGACGAGCAAAAAAAGTGATGAAATCTTTCTTCAGATAAAGCTGCTTCTGGTGAAGATGCTGTGAAGATTGTTGAAATGACAACAAAGGATTTAGAATATGACATAAACAGGAGATAAAGCAGTGGCAGTGTTTGGGAAGATTGACTCCAATTTTGAAAGCTATATTGTGGATAAAATGTTATCAAAAAGCATTTCACGCTACAGAGAAGTTGTTTGTGAAAGGAAGAGTCAATCAATGCAGCAAACTTCACTGTTTTCTTATCTTAAGGAATTTCCACAGCCACCCCAACTGTCAGCAGCCACGATCCTGAATAGTCAGAAGCCATCAACGTTGAAGCAAGACCTTCCACCAGCAAAAAAATTCACAACTTGCTGAAGGCTCAGATCAGTAAAGAATTTTTTAATTAAAGTATGTGCATTGTTTTGTTAAGGCATAATGCTATTGCACACTTACTAGACTATAGTATAGTATAAACATAACTTTTATTTGCACAGGGAAACCAAAAAATTAAAAATTATTGTGATATTTGCTTTATTGTGGTGGCCTGGAACAAGACCCACAATATTTCCAAGGTAAGCCTGTATTAGCTATGTGATCTTTAACCAGCCTAATCATGGTAAGAATCTTAATGTTAAACATAATAACAGCTACAATTCATTGTGTACTGTACTAGAGAAATCGTTAATAAAAGTTGTAGAATAAGCACTTAATTTTAGATAAGACTGAATATACTGCTTAATCTATACATCTTCTCCCTTTGTAAGAGTGAAGCTTTCCAAATTATAAGGAAGGATACTTTTCTGAAATTACACAGTAGAGGAACTGACTAAGGTGGTGACCCAGGAGGTTCCTGAGATCTCTCCTTCCATAGACTCACTGAATGTTCAACCGCACATGGAGCAATTCCCTCTGAAGAGGACCCAGAAACTGGCTGAACTACTCCTATACATCAAATAAATGAGAAAATATCTACATCAAAATGGGTAGGAAAGACTGAGGTACACTCTTACCATAAACCTCGCCCCCAGCACAGGAACAAACAATAGGGAGGAAACTCTCAACTTCCAACTTTTTCCTAGGGATCTTACATGGAAATCTGGAAGCTAAGCACAAGCAGGTGCTGGAGTAAGACTGAGGCACAGGGCCAGTACAAAGTCTATGGGAAGCTATTGGCCTTTCTGGCTGTACCTCTGTACATTTACAGTGACATAGCTGATGACGGGCTTGTTGGTTGGTTGGCCTGGCTGGCGGTTGGGAAGGAGATATAAACACCATGGGAAGAGCAAGACTAAAATCACATCACTTTGTCTCTCACCACTTTTAACCATTGGTAACCTTCAGAACTTAATGTCTTGTTTTACATTCACCTTCCAAATATCGTGCAACCTTTACTTTTGGTCAATTCTAACTTGGAATCATGTGAGGAAGAGGATTTTGGAAACCAAGTTGACAATACCATCACCAGTCCAATATGCTAGTTTGAAACTAAAGCCTTAACAGGAGATAACAGTGTTGCACCAATTTTTCTTACAAGAATTAGCTGTCATACTGAAATAAAAAGCCTTTCTGTGATGAGCTGGATAAAATCAGACATTAATGAAAGTAGAACTGAAAGAGAGACTCCTTGATCATATTCTCTAGTAGCTGCACCATCCTGGATATTATTCATATAAGGAAAATTAAGTCATACATGGCTAAGGCAGTACAGTTTGTCTGTTCAATATATGCAGCGAAAGATAATGGTAATGGCTAGACAAATATGGTACTGGAAATGGAGGACTGAAACAGGTGGCAACTTCACCAAAGATTTAGGCCCAACTTTGAGGTCATGGTGCCCCCCACAAAGGAATATATGAGGTTAGTGCATCTGAGTATCAGAGTGACAGCTCTTGGAAGAAGATCTAAATATAACAAGGTATCATAACAAACATAGGAATAAAAATCAGAAGTATAAATTAGGGTAGAAGAGATGGAATTATTTCTCACTATAGGCAAAATTAAGACCCATAAACCCAATGGTGAACCCCATCTTTCAAAGACTTTGATGGTGACTAATACTGAAGATTCCATTTGTTAGTATAGGAATAGATGATATAAGAGATTGGCAATTGCCTGCAGAGATAAAATATCAAAAGAAGAATGGGGATGTGAAGAGTACAAACCTAATTAATGAAGGAGCTTGTATACCTCATCAGTCTCAAAGCTGCAAATTGGAGTGTTGATTTAAAAAATGTGGGTGTCAAAAGATTACTGATGGATTGGAATCTACAAGTCCTAACCATGCCTTCAGAGGTAGTGGCCCTAAATCGAGAATTAGAGATCAAAATAATTAGTCTAGCTCCATTGTTTCAATGTAGAATAATGGTCTTTGAATTAAAGCATTGCTGCCAACTGAAGAATTCATGTTTCTCTCTGTGAATCAGAGGGTTGATGAACAGAAACAAGATGGGAGGTAATGCGAATGAACAGGAACGATACTTAACTCAATTCTTAAGTGATAAAAAGGAAAACTACCTGAATAGAAATGTACACACGAGCTTTCTGTGCCAGTTCTAATCATTATCAAATGATCAATTGTTTTAGTTTTTATAATATTTTCTAGTTCTTAATTATTTATGACTAGCAGCACCTCCTCCCACTCAGATATAACTGATAACAGTAGAAAAGCAGTAAGATATGGTAGTACACACCTGGATCTGGGTTGGATCCTCAGCTCTCCCATACGTTGGCTATATGATCTTGTGGGAACTTATTAATCTTTTTGAGTCTCAATTTCCTGTACTATAAAATTGAACAGTGATATATAAGTAAGTTTTTATGTGGATTCCGTGAACAAATGTATGTAACTTAATAGACTATTTTAAAAATATTAGTTATAGAGAGCTTGTTTTCACACTTTTTTCTTGGAAATCTCAGCATTTTTAAAAACTTCCTGGTGAAGGAATGTGGGGGCTGGAGGGCTGTCAAGCAGAAATATAGCTTTGCTATAACTAGCTTTACTTTGATCTGTTTTTAATCTTGAGATTTCATGTAAGTTTTAGTTTAAAATAGGGATTAGTGATAGAAGTGGAATATACATTTGGATTTGATCTTTACCGTTAACAGTGTTCAGTCCCCATGTTCCCTTTTCAGTTCCTATAACTGTTTGAAGAGGTGTTTTTATCTCTGCATTATAGAAAAATAAAATGAAGCTTTGAGTTTCCAGAATTATAACTAACACCTGGATCTTCCAACCCTAAGACTGGGCTTTTGATCCTTTAAATCTCACAATAGCCTTATAAGGTAGAAAAGGCAGTGCCAGTATCCAACAAGAAAACTCAGACTTCAAGGATGTGGTGCCAATAAGGGAGTTCAGTATTCGAACACAGAGCTTTGTCTACTGGATCAATACTGTCTCCTTGTCAGCATTCTGGGAGCCAAATTAATTAATCTCATACTGTTATAATGCATACGGTAAGTTTATTAATTAACTTCATATCCTAGACATTTGGCTTTTAATATGATCGCCGCATCAACATTTTAGATGATAGAGGGTTTTAATTTTTTATGCTTTTGACTTGAAAGTAAATACATTTCCCCTTAAGTACTATTGAATTTCATTTTTATGTGGCTTTTAACATTTGAAAAGTAATTTATAAAATATTTTCAATTTTTTTCTATTTGCTGAATTTCAAATACTGATCATTCAATCAGTTACATTTTTGACAGAAAAATTGCCTCAGACATAGTCAAAACCCTCTAATAATTCTTATATTCTTTAGAGTCTTTGAATAGTTGCCCTGTGTGCAGATCAAAGAAAACTTTGTAAATTTTATAGTTAGAAAACAAACTTATTTTCTGCATATAAATTCAATGTGTTTATATTTGTATGTGTGGGTGTTTCTGGGTATGCACATAAAATAAGATTTATTATTCTTTATGTTAACTTTTAAGTTATTCAACATTAGATTACTATTTTTATATTATTTTCAGACCTAATACTAGTTTATTCTTCCCATACTCAAATGCATACCCAAGAATAAGATTATCTAAAGTCTCCCTCACCAACTGGAGTACCAATGAAACTAATTATTTAGATAAACGTACATTTTTCTCCCTTCTCTACACACAAATTATAAACATTTGTATTTCTTTCTGCATATCATTCTGTTGTATACCTAACCTGACTCCATTAGACTTTCCATACTTGAGCTGCTGTCCCTGGTTTTCTAAATTTTCATGGTAAGTGAAGCTTTGCCCCTTAACATGCCTGGAATTACTGTCATACCTATGAGACATTTTCATCAATTTTAAATGTGTATTCTAAAAGAATACAGATTATTAGACTTTAATACGTAAAATATTAACCAATTATTGTGTAATAAAACATGTTTGGTGAATTATGGAAATAATAACTGTGAATTTTTTATATTTAGGTCTTAGAGTCTCACTAGTTTTCATAGGGCATCTCAATCTAATGAAGTTTTATGGACAGAGTTTGAGAAATTCTGATTTACTTTGTGAAATGTTTTTCTGTTGTCTGTGCTTGGAAAGATGTGCTCAATTAATAGGGAAACTAGAATGAACAATACAAGTTTTGAAATTTTATTTATAGTCCTTCATTGTGCTGTGAGAAAAATAGCTTTTCTTCACCAGAAATAGTTATTTGGCCAGGATGCTTATAAAGGATGATTCAGAAAAGTAGGACACTCTCCTTGCTTGTGAATGCATACTAATCCAAAACAATGATAATGCGTCACTGTTCTTAAATAAGGATTTAATTGAAAGCAAGAAAACAAAGGGATATTTATATAATATCTTACAGATCTTTGGGCAGAGCCCTCTCCCCTCCAGTTGCCTTCATTTCCTTGGTACGCTTTCAGTCACACATCTGATTTCTCACAAGGTCCTTTACTTCGGCTAGCACACTAAACTATATTTTTCTTGCAGAGACACTATACCTGTCACTCAGAACACAGCAGAATTTCATCCAGGACTTTGTGCTTTTATAACTGCTTTTATCCATGGATCTCATAAAACCTGGCAAACATGATCTCATTAATTCCTTAGGATATTCCTGTGAGGTTGGTGGGTCGCCAGTATTATTATCCCAATTTTGTACAGCATTTCCTCCAGTTTACATGAAGTATTACTCTCCATGCTATGCAGCTTTTATGGGTGAGCAATGTGACCAAGGACATAGAAAATACAGTGCAGACCAAGGAAAAGAACTTGTGTTAACAAGACAGGCCCAGCACCTCATCTCTTTAGATGTCACTTCTCTTCTGTGTTGTAACAGACTATTACTTTATTCTGACATACCGTTTTTACTATTACTTTTAATTGCTACAATTTTTATGAGGGTTGTTATTTTTCAGTTATTTTTTCTCTGTGTCCTAGAGATGAATAATCTGCATAAAATACATAAAATAAAGTGCAGCATATTAGATGTATCTTAAACTCCATTATAAACCTATTAAGTAACAGCCTCATTTATATAACCTATACATCAGGAATCACTGAGTTTATTAGCCATATTAATTTGGCACACTTTATCATTAATTTCAGGATAATGGCTACTTCTGGGTTTAGGAAGGGTAACAGAGGACTTTAGTAATTTTATAATATTTATTCCCTTATATTAAGTGTGAGTACAAAATATATTTTATATGCTATTTGTGTTTTTTTAAAAAAGATAGCTAATATTATGTAATTAGAAAGAAAGGAAAAAATGTGCTCATGATATTACCAAGTAATGAAATAGACCAAGGAGAAAAAGAATCAGATTTGGTGATGGGTGCTTGAATAGTTGAAATAACTTTTAGATGTATTATGTTGAATCACCTGTTACACAGGGGACAGTGAATAGCATGTGGAGCTTTGCAGCCCAGAAAGGACAACTGAGACGAAGTTCTTGATTAGAAATTATAGATGTATCAACTTTCACTGAGGATAACGGAGTAGATTGGGTCTCCTTGAGGGTTCTGCTTGTAGATGAGGGAGAAGAAGAAAATGCCTAAGATTTTACAGTGAGATAAAGCAACTTTAATGAGGGAGGCAGAGGAAGGGGAGTCAAATGAAGAAAATGACATAATGGGTTTTCACTCAGAGGACAATGTGCTCCAGGTTTTCTCCCTGTCTCTCTCCTAGGGTTGTAATAGTTCTCTGTGACTTTGAAGTATTCTAGGATATTGTTGACAGACATTCTTTAGCCATTTTTAAAGAGGTTTGATTGTGAAGGAAAGAGAGATACGGACTAGAGATAGGGAAATAGCTGGAGACAATGTGAATGTGCTTTCTTCTTTCTTCTTTTTTTTTTTTTTTGAAGCAGATTGGAGAAATGTGAACACGTATACGAAGCCTGTCAAGAAAAACAGGTGAGGAGAAATCAATGACGTGAGAATGCAGTGGCTAGTCTGCTACTTTGTTACGTTGCAACAGGTAATAAAACCAAATAGAAATCTATTGGAAATAAAAGCACAAATCATGCAGAAGAGGTTGATTTCCATAATTAATAATACAATAATGATTATTGCTATTTCCATACCTAACATACGCCAGGCGCAATTCTAACCACTTTACATATGTCATTTATGTCTCATAATTCTATGAAATAGTACTATTAATATCCCTCCCAAGACATTTAAGAATGTGAGACACAAAAAGGATGAGTAATGTAGATGAGATTTGAACTTAAGACACCTGCCTTCAAGTTGCTGATTTTTAATTACTCTGCCATGCCATCACTCGAGGGCTAGAGTACATTCATTGAGAGTTGAAACTTGGGAGCCCAAAGTGATGATAAGAATTTAGGCTCATCATGAAATGATGAGAATGACAAGAGGCAAAAATGTGTTGATTATTCTAGTAAAGCCACATATGATTTTCTGAATTACTCCTTTTGGAAATGTTTTCTAGAAATGCTAAAATATAGGGCAAGATGTTCTTCCAATGAAATTATAGGAAAATTGGTTCACTGAGAAAACCAGACATCTATATACAATAATTCTAATAGCCTCACAAGTAATCCAATGAATCACCTAGATTTTTCTATTACGGTACTTTCTAGTATATGTCTGAAATGTACCATGTTTCAACAATTTTTATAAATTATATCCTAAAATTAAATGGTACAGTTACAAAGAGTTGTGATATCTTTTCACTTTTATATAGCATTCACTATTAAGTTTTAACAGACATGTGAATTTATAGAGAAGGACATTTTCAAATTAGAATAAAGAGCAGAAAAATAGATGTTTTGCCAATTATTATACTAAATGCCTTTCTGACCTTAATACAAAGAACAAATGAGAGCTGTAGGTACAAACTGTGGGTGATAAATGACCCAGCAGATGCACTGGAGAAATTAACATATGTGTCTGGGACAGAAATTTATAGTTCAGACTGAAGTGATAAAACCAAACTGATCTTTGGTTTCAGGAACCAAAAAGCATCCTACCTCAGACAAAGGCATATAACATCTCACTGAAAAGGAAACTATAACCTGGGTCATTCCATGAATGTTATCTGCTTATGGAAGCAATGTTAAGATTAAGGTAGTTTCCTAATCTTTTTTTTTTCCTAAATAGAGCTTTCTTTTTTTTTTTCTTTTTTAAACAAATCAAGTTATAACAAGGATGAATGATTTCAGGACCATAGATGTAAGGGTTTCATATCCAACTGAAGAAAATTTTAGTAACATAGAAATACCAGATTCGTAGGGTTTTTTGTTTGTTTTTCTCACATGCAAGGTAGATAAAACACTGAGTGCTAGCTATCGGACTCCCTTGGACTACGTGATGAAAACTGTTTTGACAAAAAACTTTTCCTCTGTACTACTTCCTCTGTAAAAGCTTCAGTTTTGAGACATACAGTGTTTCCTCCGTGGGTTTACTGCTTGTCAAGATATGTGTTTGCAGTTATGGTGACACAAATAATGTGTTCTCTGATTTGAATTGATAAGACTAATGCTCTTATCATAAAAGGTAAGCATTTTGGCATTTTATCTGTTATCTTTTATTTTTATTAAATGTTTTATTAAAGGCGTATTGCTACTTATAATCTGTAAACTTGGCAAACAGAACGTCTAGCATCTTGTCCGGCAGTAAAAGCAAATCATTATTTTATTTCAATTCATTTTTCAGCTATAAAAGGGGAAAAAAAGTCACAAGTAGATAATAAACTAAACATAAAAGCAGATACCTAAAGTCTAGTAAGTGACAAGAGATGGTGATTTTCAGTGTTATATTTGGAATGAATAAACAAAACTTACAGTCAGGCAGGCATGTTAGTTTGAATTTGAGACAAATTAAATGTTTTTTCCTCAAGTAAACAAATCATTATAACTCTTGGTTTGCAAAGTTATGGTAGGTATTTTATGTTTCATAATATCATAGCTACCGACTAAAATCCAATAAAATTTTACTTGAGGCCACTTGCATTTTTTAATAAACCTTAATAAAAAGAAATTTCTGTTATTTATGTTTACACACATAAAGAATTCAAGAGTGATGTTCAGCCATCTGGTGAAGTAGAAAACACTCTCATAACCAAGGTGAACTAGGGTGAATGCCTCCATGAACGAGGTTAGAATTTGTCATCTTAAAGGTTAGAATTCACTCAGAGGAATCATTTGCTCAATTAGATGTCTGTTAAGTCCACCTCGGCTGTTTTGGGGCCTCAGCAAAGTCAATGACTAGTTACAGTTTTCTTATTAATAAAGTATAATTTTTCAAAAATTTAATAAATTATGAGAAGACATTTTAAAAATGTAAATCTCTATACAGTAGTGTTGTTTAAATATATTCTGACTTATTTAGCCATTTTAAGTGGTTAATAACTATATATTAGAAATAAAATCATAGATTGCATACTGGCTTGGAATGTCTACAAAGAATACATTTCTAGTTTCTGAGTCTGGAAGATGATGAAAGTAACCAGAATCTCTATGCTTATGTTTTTAGAGAGAAAGAGAGAGGGGAGATGGGGGTGGAGAGAGAGAGAGGTCAGCTGAGGAGACAAACACATGTGACCATAAAAAACAGCTGGAGGCAGAGTTTACTACCAACACCAAACTCCAATAGAGCTCTTACCCAGATACCAAGAAGTCAGGGGAGAGGGGGCTTAAAAGAATATGGGAAAAGAGGACAGGAAGGAGGAGGACATAGATGAAACAGGCAAAGTCACTACGAGGAAGACCAAGCCAACATGCAGTGTTTAACAGACCATGGGTCTAAGAATTGTCACATCATAACACCCACTGCAACATGGGGGCTTGAAGGTGTAGGGGAGAAAAGTGAGAGCCTCAGAGAAGCACTGCCACTGGAGCAATCAGACACATAGGGTGATGGTGGTACTCCACATTTAAGTGGCAGTGAGAGGGGAGAAGAAAATAAGGGAAACATTTTTAAAAATTCTTATAGGAATGAAAGAAGCAAGATACGCTTCACCACTCACCCATCAATAAAATTATGCTTAACCTTACAAACAGAAGATGGTATGCTTGAACTAGAAGCAGTATCAACAAATTTCTAGAAACAACATTGATTCAAATCCTACAAATATACTGTAAAAACTATTCAAATCAAAGCATCTCAGCTGATGAAAACTTCCCACACACAAACCAAATCAAAACAAAACAACCAAATGTCAAAAGAAAACTGAGTGTCACCCAATGTTCAAAACTGAATTAAATATCATCAAGTGAGCATTTAGAGGTATGATGAATGAGGATCAGGAATTCAAAGTCATAGGGAGAAGGGACGAAAATTCAAGAAGAATTGTAATTAGATCCAATCAAACAGAGGAAAACAGAGGAAACTAATAACTGGAGAGGACTGATAACTGACAACTCCCCTATTTCTGTCCTCTGTTCCAACTTAGGACCAACTAGAGAAAGAAAACCAAATACATCCCCTTAACCAATCACCTAGGACACCTTGCTCCTAATTAAACTCTACAGCTTCCCTATGCCAAAGCCCCCCTTAGAGCACACCTGAAGCTCTCTTTTTCCAACCATAGGCTTTCCCACTCTTCTGCCTAACTTTGTTCAATGTTTGAAAACTGTAGTTTCATGTCTGCCTTGTTTCTAGTTTTTTTATGACTAGAGGGAAGGGGGACAGGTTCTCTCTGTTATGGTTTCCCTCTCATTTCCAGACGTAGCACTCTACAAGTAGAGTTGTAGTTTTGTTAATAAGGTGTTTATGGTATAATTTGTTTATAAGATTTCTACTAATAAAAGTATTTTGTAAGAGGGAACTGAGGATATAATTGAGTCTGTGGTTCACATTAACAATCACTATGTTAGTGTGGTCAAGCTTGAAAGACTTTGACATTTAACACTATTTTGATAAGGAAGTCATTTTTTCTGATGCTGTGCAGATTAAATAAAAATTACAATCTTCCTGTAGTTTGCCTACCAATGCACAATAGTTAAATTATATTAAGAAAAGATAAAAATAAATTAGGAAGGTTTTCCTTTCCCTTCAGTACAGCATTTGCTTGCTTGGTTTGATTGATAAAATGAGAATAAATTGCTTTTTCTTGTACTCTTCAGAAATTGGCAATCATTGGATGATTAGCTGACAACTTTACATTTGGAATGAACTGATTAGCTTGTTTTACCTTAATAACCCTATGATAGTGACCACCTTATCTTGCCCTTTAATTTTAAAATTAATGAAATAATCATTTCTCATAGTCTTTTCCACTGTTCTGCCCAATTACTCCAGTGCTGAATGGTACTTTGCATTTTTGCTGGTTCATTAGTCCCATATCATGCTCTTTCTCAACTTCCGTATTCAACTACAGGATAATTAAATGCTGTCTTTTAACATCTTATAACCTTGACACATAAATTCTCTTTTCTCAGTGGTTCAAATTAATGGATAAATGACAACCTACTAGAAATTATGAGACATTACTATTTATAAAATGTTAATGCACATTAAATACTAAACAAGAATCAATAATATATGGCCATTATGCCATATAACTGAATAATATGGAATAAAGTGAATATTAAATTTTAAATTATCATATATATCATATAGACAGTTAAAGAGAGATGGTATGTATATGTATAGGTGCATGTGTGTATATATATATGTATATATACACTCAAGATAAGTGCTTTAGAAACTTAAACTTTGTTATTTTTCCTTTGTTTCCAAAATCCTGTGATTATACATATACATATATTGTGTCCATACACACACACACATACACATTATGCAGGACACATAGCAAGGGGAACCTTACTGATGTTGGAAGAGAGGGTCAGTAGAAGTGTTTCTGAGAAATAAAATATGAATTATGATTTGAATTATGAATAGAAGTTAGCCAAGGAGAAAATATTCAAAGAAGGAAAGGAAAAAAAGAAGAACATTTGTGGTGATCTGGAGTAAAGATTATGCAAGGTGATGTTGAAGAAGCCTGCTAAGGGGATTTTAAAAACATAGGATAACAAAAATAAAGGGGATGTAAAATTTTCATGTATTTATTTAATCATTCATTTAACATCTGCAGGGTGGTTATTATGCTCTGCATTTTGAAATTAAAAAATAAATAAGGCATGACCCATTACTTCAAAACAATCATGAGCTTAGTTGAAGAAAAGGCACAAATAAATACTAAAATGCAACAAGGTAATAATGCAATGAGGTAAGTATAACATGACAAGCAGCGTTACACCCCAGCTGTGTATTTGTATCCCTAGGGATACACTAAGATTCTTCATAGATTTTATTTCTGTACTTACCCTTTCTAACTAATATTCAACCACACAAAATTGCTATTATTTAAACATCTTCCATCTAAAAAAAAAAGGCAATTATTTACCGTTTAAACTGATACAGTTGATTACCTGAGACTACACCTGTGGTTGGTGTATCATGCAGTTCTTCTTCCCAACTTCTTTTATTAAAAACACTTATTTCCCCTTTTTCAAAGAAAGGTATCTATCTTACTCATATAGAATCTTAGCATGACACCTGCCCCAAGTAGGAAAAAAATATAAGGGAATCAAATAAAAGTTTAATTAGAATTCACTTTGCACCACAACTCATGATAAGACTTAATTTTTTTTCTGATATGGGCAAATTATAGTGTTAGAAACAGGATTTGTTAGCCCAAGATAAGAGATTCTGCATCCATATATGCCTGTAGCTAATTTGTTGACACCTTCATCATAACATATCCTTCTTGTAAAGATTTTGTCAGTCTATTCTGCCTGAAATTAACATCACCATTCCAGCCCTCTTCTTGGGTGTCCTTTACATGGTGTATGAACATCCCCACCAATGTAATTTATTTGACATTAGATTGATTTTCTTGCTCACATCCATACTATAAATCACACTACAAAAGAAAATTTTATTTTGTTCATTAACAAGCTAAGGTTGCCAAAAAGTTGAGCTCTGATTTGCACAGACCATTGAAATTTGCCATACAGTGATAAATATCCTTATATCTAGGGAACTAATGTTGCCATCTCTTCAATATGTTATATGAAAAAAGGATTTATCTAAGTCTCACATTGTGTTCAATAATGCTGTGATTGTGATAGGAATGCATATGAATCACAAATTTGAATATAAAAGTCTTACTTTTTTTTCATCCTGACAAAAAGCATGTCTAATTTGGCCTATTGGTTTTTCAATAAAAATGGGCTTTTTCAATTATTTATATAGTCAGTGTTTATAATTGATGATTATTACCAAGTATTGATATTGAATTTTAGTATACTGTGAAGAAACTGAGCACATGAATAATTCATAACTGGGCAAAAAAAATTCTTTACAATCAGGTAAGTTTCAATTCTTTTCTTTAAGAAATCATTAAAGGAAGATCTAATCAACCTAATTATTTTTCTTTGTCACAATCTTGCAAAGAGTTCAAAGGATTAAATGACAGTGCCACATAACCACTCTTGATAGTCCTTGTTGTTTTTGCAAATAAGGTTCCTTAGCCCTTGCATCTATAAGATGAGAAATAGTAAGAAAATTGATGAGTCTTATCTCCTTGAAGCAATAAATAATTTATGAGCACATGAATTAATTGGAGGAAAAACAATGTTTTATGTTTAATAAATATTTGTCAAGTCGTAATAATACTAATATTGTTTTGATTAATTTAATTAATAACTATAATAATTCAATATATAATAACTTTTTGACACTTAAATCTTGATTGCAGCAAAAATTTAAAACCAGTTAAAATTAATTTTATATTCATTTTTATTGCAAAGAAGTATGATAGGGAGCCAATAAAGAATATTATGACATACTTATTCTGTATGGAATTGGAAATAAAAGCTCAGATATTAAAGCAATGCATAAATAAAGGTAACCTTAATCTCACAGGGACCAAGATAGATGCGATATTGCTGTGAGATTTAGATTTCACTGAATATATTTACATAGTTCAATACATATATTTAAAATAAATTTAGTTTTTAAAGCATTAATTTCTCAGATATGCTGGAAAAGTAGATTCCTTGAAGCTATTTCAATTTTCAGTGAGAATTTTTAGATGCTCATCTAAAAATATGTCAAGCGGTATAAAGTTTCTTGAAATTCTTAGGGTGCTGTATGTAAAGAATTTGAAGACCAGTAGCAGGATACAAAAAAGTCATAATTAATTTTGCTGAAAAATTAATTTTTAAGGGTGGGCAAAAAAACTGGGTGAAGCATATTTTATAAGCCACTAGTCGTGGAAATGTAATATAGAAATATAGTAAAATATTCAAGTAAAAAAGCATATGAAGAGAAGTATCTCCATTCTACCCAAGATTGGTACTGTTAGTGCTTTACAGCACTATAATAAAAATGTAGATATGTGTGTGTGTGTGTGTGTGGGGTATATATTCCTGTCTCTAATTCTTTCAAATTGCATAATATTTTATTATAATATTCCAAATTATTTAGATTTTTCTCAGTCTTTGACTAAGAAAACTGAATTTATAATTAACTTTCAAGAATGAGTAATAGTTTTTCAGTGGGGCTTGATGGTAAAAGGCATCGGAGGCAGAGGGAACCATCATCATGGACACAACACTTTATTGCTCATACATCCCAGGGAACCATAGCATCATAGAAATTTAAAACTCATGGGAATCTGAAATCTAAAACTCTCATTTTGTAAAGAATTGATTCTCAGGAAGGTTAAGCTACCCACCTAAGTTTATACAACAAGTTGATCCCAAAATTGAGATTATAATCCAAGATTTTTATCAAAAGTTGAGATCTTTGAAAAGTTGAAGCACAATTCCATTGCTGTTGTTAAATGTTATATGAACCAACGTGGATTTACCAATAAATCTAAAATGCAGATAAATGGTATACTTTTATGTTTTAGCAAAACACTGACAGTGATTGTTTGGCTCTGTTAATCTCTCTGTGGTCCTCCCATTATCTCTTACTCAGTACTATTCCGAGACGGAGTCAGTCCTGAAGCGTAAAGTATAACATTGGTATTTCATCACAGACACTGTGTGCTTTGAAATTCATAGAAATTTTCCTTCAGGAAAAAAGAGTCCAGAAGAAATCTTCCACCTGCTTTTCAGAAGATGAGCATTTATTGTATTAAAATAGGAAGGTGGAGGTTAAGTGCATGTGTTATTGTGATTATTGAAATAACAACCATTGACGTTGAGTCCCAGCTCTCAGCTGCAGTTAGACTGCCTCCAGGGTGCACGGGGGGCAGAGGAAGTGGAAACTCCACAAAACTAACGAACAGTTCCACTAGGTAAACGAGTTCGAGGGAAGTAAGTGCAAACAGGGTACCGACTCTCTACAACAATAAAGGAAGAGGACTTCAGCCTGTGTGGACAGAGGAAAGTAGTAAGGGACACAGGCCTGGGCAAGGGGCAATGGATACTGGTGTTCTCAAAATTCTAAGTTATTTAAGATTCATAATTACATGGCTGCTTCAGACACAACAGATACATTTAATGAATGTGGAGCAGAACAGAGGCAAGGATGGAGAAAACCTGTTGTCTCCTAGTACCTCTAGTGAATCTTTACTCACACAATTAAGGTCATGAGAGGACACTGCATCTGTCTGAGAAAGACGGAACCAAAGGAGGGGCAGCGGGATCTGATGGGTTTCCCTGAGAATCACTTACTTGGAGAACATGTGCCTGAAATGATCAATTGATTTTGTACAAGTCTCAATACCGTACTTTGTAATCTTATTTCATAATATCCTAGTGTGATAACTACATTTTACAATGAAAAGAAAATTATGTACAAAATTTAGGAAGAAAATTTGACTTGAAATAATGTCCAGTTTCTCCACACATAAGGCAGAACTTACATTTCTTACTGACATAGAAAATTGTCATTGTATTTAAATCAGATGAGAGAAGCTTTAGTCCTAGGTGGTCTATGTTTATAAAATATTTATATATTATTTATTGGCAACTTTCATAAGAAAATGTAAAAAATAAACTATAACTGTCATGGTCATTAGCTACATATTTAATTAATATTTTTATTTTTTCATCCATTTTGTAAAATGCAGTTGACTCCATTGGTGACCAGGATTAATAGACAAGAATAATTTTATGCCTGTGAGAAGAATTTTATGCCTATAAGTTAGGCTAATGAAACCCAAGATCCTCTGATGCCTTGAAAAAAATGTATATATATAAACATATAAGATGCTAAAGAGAGTAGAAAAATGAGTATAAGGGTGTAGGCTCTATAAATTCAGATAAGCATTTTAATATATTATCATGAGGGAAATGAAAGGTAGGTTAAATTATTTTCCAAGCCATGAATAAGGGGATAAATTCCAAATTCTTATAATACTCTCGACTACAACATTCTCCTCCTTCTCAACCACCGTCACCACCGCTACCATCACACTTTTTCTAGAGGAAGAGAACTTCCAGGGATATATCAGAAAGCCACATTACACAATGCGATATTTTGATCTCTCTCCTTTGCATCATCTATCTTGTTATCTGTCTAAATTCTAGGTCAAGAGAGAATTGTTAAGTGTTTTATTTAACCTTGAATCAGAATGAATCGAAGACGAAGTTGCTGCACATTTTGAGGGCATTAAATACCTACAGTATATCTTTCCTTAGACTTTTCTAAAACAAGTGAATTACAGTAAAATCGTCCATTGCAATTTTCCAGGTAAGTTACATTTCAAACCCATTTTTTTTTTTCAAAATAAAAAACATTTACATTCTTAATTTTTAAAAGCAAACATGTTACAACACACATTTTGAGTGAGGAAAATATGCAACAAAAGTTAAACGAAAGCAAAGCCCTTCTGATGGCTACTATTATTGCAAAGAGACAGGACATTGGAAGAAACTGTTATAAATTTAAGTGCTTCAGGCACCTAACCAGGCTTTCCAGCATCCTCCCAATTCTCAATGACAAGGCTCTGAGGAAATACAGGGGCTCTTCCCAAATCTTCCTCTAAATCAGCTTGGAGAGACATTTCTTCAGGTTGGGGCTGAATCTCTCCCAGTACTAACTGACAGTACAGCGACTCTCCTAGTACCCAACCCACTAGTATAAAACAGCTCCCACCTCAGAGTCATAAAACAGTTCAAATAGCAGTGGTCTCTAATGAACCAAAAAGAGTTTCCTGTTTTTGAATCTATTCTCTTTTATTTAGGCCCTTTGAAAGACACACGCCCCTTTTCTCCATAGTTACCCTGCCCCATCCATTTACTAGGCCAAGACTTCTTCAAGAAGCATCATGCTGGAATTTTTATTTTTCAAAAGGAAGTAATTGTAGAATTTGATAGTAATCATTAAAGTAACCAGCTAGGTAAATTAAACGACATCTTGACATCTTTGTCACCTCTGAGGACAAGTTTCCCCAAACCCCAAACTAAGTACCGATGGTTAGATTTTCTTGGGCTTAGTTGCCAACATTGGATTCCAAATTTCTCTCTGTGACCAAACCTCTGTATATTTTGCTAAACAATAACAACTGGACACGATTATATGGGAAAAACCAGACAACAGAGCCTTTAACGTATTAAAGTAGTGTTTGATGCACTTACCCGCCTTTGGTATCCCAAATATCAGATTACCTTTTTCCTTTTCGTGCAGGCATACCTCGGAGAAACAGCAGGCTCAGGACCAGGTCACTGCAGTAAAGTGAACGTCACAATAAAGTAAGTCACACTAATTTTTTGTTTGTTTGTTTCCCAGTGCATATATACACTATACTGTAGTCTTTAAGTGTGCAACAGCATTCTGTCTAAAAATGTAATCTATATACCTTAATTTTAAAATATTTTATTGCTAAAAAGTGCCAAAACAATTACAATAGTAACATCAAAGATCACTGCTCATAGGTCACTATAACAAATGTGATAATAATAATAAAAAGTTTAACATATTGAGAGAATTATTAATATGTTTCACAGAGACAAATAACGAGCAAATGCTATTGGAAAAATGGCACCAACAGACTTGCTTGATGCAGGGTTGCCACAAACGTTCAATTTATAAAAAGCATAATATCTGTGAAGTGCAGTAAAGTGAAGTGGAATAAAATGAGGCGCGCTTTTATACAAAAAGGAAGGGAATGCCCTTGGGGTACTCAATCCAAAAATGTGAGGACCACCATTGACCCATGACATGTTATAGCTGGCAACTGGACCCTGGGGCACATGCATAACCCCCTTATCTTAGAGCCGTTACAGCCACTGCCCTTTTGGTGAAACGGCAAGAAAACTGTTGTGAAATCACTTTTAACCATTTCTGTATCTCATACAGTAGAAACTCTCCCAAATTTTCTTCACTCTCAATGTTTCTCAGTCTGCCACCTCACCTCCTAAGCAGTCCTTCTGTTGACCACTCGTCACAAAACTGTTTCACTCTGTAATCATCTTAATTCTGCTACCCTCCTCCCCTCCATCACTAATGAAGTTCCTCATGACTGCTTAACACTGAAGGATCATCTCCTGACTCCTCATGCTGATCTGCAGGAAATGCTTTGGGTAACGCTGACTTCTCATGGTTCACTGATGGTTATTTAAAAGCTGAATGTGGCAAATATTGTGGTGAGTATGCTATTGAAGCTCCTTTTGATGCTGTTGAAGCAGCATCTTTACCTATGGCTACTTCGGCCCAATAGGCTGAATTTTACACCCTTACATTGGCTTGTACTTTAGCCAAGGACAAAATTGCTAATATTTATACTAATAATAGATATGTTTTTAGAGTAACTCATGATTTTGGAATGTCATGGAAGCAACTCGCTTCCTTCCTTCCTTCCAGTGGAATTAAAATGGTCCCTATGTACAGAAATGATCAGATACAATACTTTTACCTGCCAATTTAGCTCTTCTTAAAATTCTGGGCACTCTAAACGTGGCTCTCTGGAAGCTAAGGGAAACTACTTTGTTCATGTTTCCACAAGGACTGTTACCATTAAAGGGACCAACAGCAACTAAACCTCTGTGATAGTCTAAAGGGAAGCTTCTCAAAATGATAATTAAAAAAGAAAACTGGCTGGAGGAGCCCAAAAATTGGCTTCAGAAAAGGAAACATATGATTGGCAATTCAATCATGGTTGGCTTGATAAAAAGAAAAAGATCTGGTTTGGACCAAATAACAACCCAGTCCTACCAGAGACTCTAACATTCCCTCTTCTCACCACTGTACGTGGATTAAACCATTGGTCAACTGACAGAATGATAGCCTTCATGAAGCAGGACTGGTGAGGAAGCATTGACAAGGCTGCAGAAAGCGCACGCACACATGTCCCCCTTGGTTGAAACACGATCCAAGGGAGCCTGTTGGTGCTGCTCTTGGGCACTTTAAACTGCCTAATGGACCCTTCAAGGTCTGTCAAATGAATTTCATAAACTGTCCTATGTCTCCTGGGTAGAAGTATGGTTTAGTCATGGTCCGTATGTTTTCACATTAGTCTGAAACCTTCCCTTGTAAACAGGCTACTGCTGCTTCTGTGGCTAAAGTTCTTTATTTTTTTTTTAAAAGATCATTCCTCCATGAGGAACTTCTCTTGAACTTCGTAGTGATTGGGGAAATCACTTTACAGGTCAGAAACTTAGACAAGTCTGTGTTGTTTGGCCAATGTTACACTTTCATCATATTTACCGCCCTTAATACTCTGGTTTAGTTTAACATGCTAATGGCATTACTAAGAGGCAAGTGGAATAATTTGTAGAGGTCCTCAAAATACCTTGGCTAAAAGCACTGCCATTTGTCCTGCTAAATCTCAGACCCACACTTTCTGAACTCATAAAGTCTCACCCTTTGTGATAGTCATAGGATACCCAAGGCACTTGGCTCTTGCTTTTTTGATCCATGACTGAGAAATACAGAGATGTTTCAGTTTCAATATTGCAAAGACCTAATTGCTTCTATTAAAAATCGTGTTTTGGAAGAGCAATCTTTCACCCTTGGGAGATGAAGACCTTATGCATTACAGCTGGCAAGCTGAAGATTTTGTCTGTTGGAAAAGATGCTTCCAGAACCCTCTTCAGCCTCACTGGAGAAACACCTATCAGGAACTACTAACAGATCAGTGCCTCCACACGCCAAGGGATGGACTCTTGGATTCAAGTGACACACCTAAATGCCAAGCCCTGATTGGACATGAACATCATCAGGTGACCTGATAGTGAAAAATTTCCCAGAACAGAAGCAGATGACATCTGATAAGACAGCTGTGCCAAGGTATCTGGACAAGGTCTATTGGAAGTTTCTTGCCAAATCTTTGATGATGACATGATGTTTCAAATTTTCTCTAAAGTCTTTGGTCTTGGTAACATGTGAACTTCAAATAAAAATTTCCTGAGAGTCCTCTCTCCCATCCTTCTATGTTACTTGAATGTGACCTCAATAGGTTTCCAGTCTGTGCACTTCTCTTCAACAAGAGACACTACACCCAGAAAATGTCCTTCCTGGTATTGAGGGACAAAAGAGCCACTGGAACTAGAAAATCTGACTTTCAGAGAAAGATCTTAATCAAAAAGATGAAATATTAAAAAAAATTTATATGGAGAAATTTCTGTTAAACAGAGTCAGGAGATCAGAAGGGGAAAGTCTCACACCATGCAAAGATACCAGTGCAGTAGGAGGAAGAAAGATGACACCTCTTTCCTCGCAAGGACTCAGCCAATGAAAAGCTCTTAGTTTTACTATATAGCCCAGCACAACTCCTTTTTCCTCTTTTTGAAAGCATCCTCCTACCCTTGTCATGGAGGAACTTACATTTGGCTCACCATGATTATAGACCTTGAAATGCAATTCTCTGCTGATCTCCAATAAACCCATCTTCTCTGGAGAAATATCTGCCAGTATATTTGTTTTAGTTCAAGAGCCACATGATAGGAAAATGTTTTGTAGTAAAGTAGTTTCTCCACACCAATTTTCTGATAACCAAGGGAATTTTTTGCTTCAGAATGCCACGACACTGTCCCTCATTAGGTGTGTGTCCTGCAAAGGTGGGAGATTCCCTGAGGGTGTGCCTAGTGCCTCCAGCCATCTGCTTTCCCACTAACGACTCTGATGTGTCTCCATATCAGAAACAAATGCACTGGTTAAAAAATCTCTCCTCCAATGAACAGAATTAGAAATGAACATTTTGAGAAACTGTTTCGCAGAGGATACATTTTTGCATGAAGAAAATGCTGTCCAGAGTTGAACGTAAGGGATTTTGTGGAACAGAGAAAATGCCCAACTCATTTTCCAAGGTAACTATTTTTCGAAAGAAGACTAAAGGAAATGACACCTTTAGCCTATAAGATGAAAGACTAAACAAAACTATGTTTACTGTTGTAACCAGCCATTAGGAAACAGCTTAATTTAAGAAAACGTGTGAAGATGCTTTTTTAAGCAGATTTTCTACTTGGTTAGGGAATGTTTGTTATGTGGATGAGCTTTGAAATCAGACTGGTTGAAATTTGTGTTCTGACCCAACCGCCTACTAGCTTGATGGTTTGATCAAATGAATAACTTTTACTGAAGTTACTTTTAGACCCTTTCAAATAAAAAATTGAGGGGGGGCGGTTATGAACGTAGAATTTTTGTTCAAAAACCCCTGTATCTTAGCTATCTGTCTTGGCTTATTTTTACATGTTACTACAAGAACATGAAGTTAGAGGTGAGGATGACGTATAGAGGAATTGTTCTTCCTGAAATGGGATGTGAGAAATTAATAGCAGGTGCCCTGGCATATGAACAAAGGGCCCCTGGAGGTCCAGTGTGAAGCAGCCTTTGTAAAAAAAAGACTAACTTTCCCTTTATTGAAATCCTCCTAGGGAGTTAACACATTTTCACTCCACAGGTATTCTCTTGTTCATGTTGCTGTTATTTTCTTATCTATTTTTAATTTATTTTCTTGTGATAAAATTTAGAAGATTGAGCATCTCCTCGCTCAGTAGTAGCTCCCGTAGTGAAGTGAAAAGCTTTCTGCAGCCCTAAATATCAAAGGCTGTCCCACCATGATGTTTATTACTAGATAAAAGCTTGCAGGTTATCCTCCCAGCACAACACAGAGGACAACTACATACGTATCCTTATCCCATCCCATTCCTGTTCTATGACCATACAAAGTGCATCCTTTTTAAACAAAAATATTGAAGTATACAATATCCACCAGGCTTTCGGCATGCAGTCAGCTTCATAAACTCTATCTGTATCTTAAAAGCATATTTACCAGATGCTATTTATAAACACAGCCATCGATTCTACTTCATGAGGAATTATTACGCAGGATAAATAAAATGTTGAAATATGTTATTAACATCCCTGTAGCAGGCTTGGGACCCATTTGAGGTTTCTCAATGGAGATATTTAATTATATTTCCTCCAGTGCTTTAACTGTGGCTGCTAGTGGTGTTGCCAGCATCCAGGAGGAAAAAATAAACATAACATTTCAATTATTCTCATTAATGTTTTAATATTGGTAAAGGTCACAATGCCTTTTATACGCTGTTAATTGAAATGTTGCTAATTATCTTGGCTTATGGATTCTCTTTGGAGATAAATAGGAGCCAAATGTGATACAACAGTTCTCATAATTTGAGATTATACTGCAAGCAAAACAGCCCATCTAAATAGATGCAGTATTAGAATTCTGACAAGAGCTCAAATCTTAGCATTCTTGATTTATTTGTCTAATCAAGCTCAATTAGATATTCAACAATTTGCTTTTAGGAGCTCAGGCATTTTCATTAAAAAGGAAAAAAAAAGAATTTGATTTCTTGATCCTATTTTATAGACTAGAATTTTTCATTTTAACCATTTCAGGTTTTCTCCATTTTTTATATTTACTGAATATGAACAAAATATATAAGAATGAGTAAAAATATCATATGATACCACTCATATGTGGAATTTAAAAAACACTATGAACTCATCTACAAAACAAACAGACCCGCAGACATAGTAAACAATCTTATGGTTACTGAGGAAAAGGGGTGGGAAGGGATAAATTTGAGATTTTGAGATTTACAAATGTTAGCCACTATATATAAAAATAGATTTAAAAAAAAGTTCCTTCTGTATAACACAGGGAACTATGTTCAATATTTTACAATAACCTTTAATGATAAAAATATGAAAATAAATATATGTATGTATATACATGACTGGGACATTATGCTATACACCAGAAATTGACACATTGTAATTGACTGACTTCAAGAAAATTTTTTTTACAATGAGTATAAAATTTTCAGGAGTTGAAGATAATTAAATTGAAGTATTGTTTTTAATACATTATTTTGATTAAACATGACCAGTGTCTCATTCTATATTTTATGTCCATATCGCAGTAGGGTTTCAGTATGGAGAGTTTAACTTTAATAAAAAGTAATTAATAATGCTATCAATGTCTTTAGGTGGCTGGTTTAACAATTTACCTCTTTTTGGATATTTTTACCTGTATCATGAAATATGTCAAATATAATTCTATTATTCTTTTATTATTCTATGGAAAAGGTGGTTCTAAAGCATTTCTTGTCTGTAAACTTTTTTCCAGCATATAACAATATTAAAACAAGTTGAAATTAAATATTCAGACATTATTCTAGAAATTCCACAGAGTAATTTTATGTCTGTTGACTCTAAAAAGATCTGGACTTGTATTCACTATGTCTTTTATACTGTTATTTTTCTAACAGTTGACTTTGTTGCATTTTACAAGGGTGTTGATCCATGACAGATGAACGGTGGTGGAAATAAACTTGGTCTTTTACAACAGAAACAGAAATAGAAAAATTGTTCTAGAAGATCTTTGAAATTGGAGCCAATGTAGACTCGATTGCAATTTCTTTCCCTCTGCTTATTCTTACAAGAAAAATATCTTAGTATGCCAATTGCCTCAGAAGGGTAACAAAGTCACCTGTTCTCTGCCTTCAAGAAGGTTACAACCAAGAGGAGATTAAGAAGATGAGGCCCTCTGGCAGGACAAAGAGCAGTTTCCAAATTCCGAGCCCCTGGATCACCCTCAGGCAACAACACAAAGTGACTTTTCTTAAAGATTATAGTTGCCTGCAGAGGTTCCCTGCCCAGACTGTAGCTTCCATTCAGAATGAAATGTAAAAATGACACGCAGGGTGTGACGCCAGAGCAGTTGCAGAAGCAAGGCCAGACCTCTCAGAATTTGGGCTTTTCTTGGTTTTTGGGTTTTTGTTTTTTTTTTTTTTTCCCCTCCTTGTGTGTTGATACTGATTCAAAGTTCTTTGTATTTCTCTGGACTTTCTGTATTACGTAGACATTCCTTCAGGCAACTGATCTGACAAAACCACAGGGAAAGTACTTCATCGCTGGCCTTGGTGGAGCAGAGTCATTTATTGAAGAAAACTTAAGGAGTCAGATATAACTCAGAATTCATGGTTTGGGACTGAGTGACTGAGTTACCCCAGCCATCTTATTGGTCAGCAGATAAACAAAGAAATGTCTAGAGCAAGGTGGCAGGTATATGCAAGGAGTGGTCATCAGAGAGACTGTATCTGGAAAACCCTTACAGGATAAAATTATTAAATAGCCTCTTATTTAGTTTCTCAGTTTACAGTCTCATTTTCCCTTCAGTCTATTTACCAAAACAGTGCTGGTAGAGTTTCACTTCTAAGAGTCTAATCTGATCATGAGATTATTCTTTTTTTGAAGACTATAGCTTTCAGAATAAAAGCCTAAGTCTTTGACATGAGCTGTAAGTCCCTTAACTGAGTTCCTGCCAATCTCCCCCACCATCTCCCTCACTCTTGGCCTCCACATGCCCATAATCACTTCTCTTTGCCCTTCTCACTGTACACATATCTTTGCTTTGAACCTTAATAAACTACTTTCAGCTCCAAAATAATCCAAGCCTCCTTGAGGGCTGGGTCTTGGCAGCTCACCAGTGCTTATTTTTTGCTTAGGTGCATGTCTATTGTGGGTAAGCTATGGTCCTGATCTGCATTCTCTACATTCTGGATGTAGGCTTAAGAAACTACTTTTTTCCTAGCACATTTTGAGTCCCTCGCCGGGGGTGGGGGTGAGGGAGTGGAATTACACAGCGGTTTATAAAACCTAAGATGTCACTTTATCCATTTTTTATTGCAAAAATAAGTCATATAGCCAAGGTTATTGGGTTAAGAAGGGGTCTCAAGAAAGGGTCAGTAGGGGAAACAATGGCTGTTTGTAAACAAGATTGCAATATATCATATAAATCCTTCAAGATTTAATGTTTTGCCGTACCACCATCTGCTTGCCTCTGTCATACCCTGTGACTCTGTAATGGAAACATCTGTGTCTGTTTCTATCCTACTAGCTTGGAGATGATTACAAATCTGACTGTGTACTTCAGTAACTGGTACATATTTGGCGCTTGAAATATTTGTGGATGGAAAGAGAAGAAATGCAGGAATGGAGAAAGGAAGATAGGTTAGCAGTAGAAATAGCTGTGATATACTTGTAGCATTTAATTGATTTAAGGGAACAAGTTAAGTTTATACAAGTCAATAGCTTGTTGATTATTTGGGGGAAAAATACATATTTGATTTAAGCAATAGATTTATGATGTTTTTATCAGGTAGTTTACAAAAGGCTTGACTCCCTTTGAGGACTAGTGGAGTATTACTCTTCTTTCTCTTTCCCTCCCCTCTCTTTCTCCCACTCCCTCTAGATGGGTAGTATATTGTATTTAAAAGTATTGCTTTTAGAGTCAAATGGGTTTGATATATATACTGTGAATGCCTCCATTGGCTATTTGAATCTTTCCAGCTCCCTCAGTTTATTGGCAACCTCCTGCCTCTCCATTTATTTGAGATGGTTGTCAGTTTTATGATTAAATTGATCTTTTCTAGTATTCAAAACAGCCTTTCCAATACTTCTCCCCTGTATGTAATTGTCAATCTCTTTACTATTAATGCAATTAGCAAATAATTCTGCATCTTACTTTCTGAAATTCTGTAGCTATTTGATTGAATTTCATCCTTTTTTTTTTTTTTTCTCTTCTCTGCACCTGAAATCGCTTATTATGTCCAAGCTTCCTCTTTCATCCGCTCTGTTTCAAAGGCACATCTCTGCTTTGGAAAGTATACTCCTCCATCAGGTCAACTGAAGAAAATTTTCTTTTTCTATAATTTCCCATTACCAATTATTGTCTCTATTTTCTGTCTTTAATTTTATGCTTTCTGTTCTTTGATCTACAAATACACACATACAAACACACACATACACACACACACACACACACACACTTCTCCACTTAATAAACAAATATACCAAACTCTTTCAAACTTTGCATCCAACAAAACTAAAATTTTCTTTTATCTCATATATTATGAAAGCAAAATGTATGTGACTCTCTGTATTCAAAATATCCACTTATTCATGTGTTCCTTTTCTCACCAGCTAGACAATTTTTTTTCTACTTCCCTGAGATAACTAACCAAATGGCAAGCTTAATAATAATTAAATGGCTTTTACTTCAATTTTTAAGCTCCTTAAATCCTAGAGTATGTCACTAATTTCTTCTCATCCTCCATATGTAAAACTTCATATAATGTAAATAATTAACAATTTTTTCTTAATTTTGGAGACTTTAAATTATACAAGAATTGGAAAACTGACTTGGCGTCTTGGTGTCTCATTTATGTTTCAGTAGTGACCGTATGTTGACAGTTTTTATTCTCTAATAAGTATATCTAATAGTACTACTCTTACCTCATTAGATGCCCCAATTTTGTTCCTGTAGTTCTATGCTATCTTATGCAATGATAAACTGTATTAGAGCTTATAATTTAAATAATGTCCTTCTTTCTGGTTCTCCAGAAGTAACTTGTAGTGGGATGGTCCTGTTTTTATTTCTTACTTATTTATGGTAGTAAACATACAAATAAATAAAGAAGATATCAGTATATTTAAGTAATGCTCATTTCAAATTTCATCTTTTCTTTTTCTTAGAATTGTGATCTGGTCCTAATATAGTCCTCAATAGGTTGCATCATTTTGAACCTTAGTTTTGCCTGGCATGTTCTAAATTCTCCTTTTATTTCTATGTATATGCCACGTACATACAAAGCACGCTGCATACGTAGAAAGGCAGAGGAAGGGATAGATTGACAAACAGAGATTATTGATAGATGCATAGAATTAAAAGGATAAATGAGTAAATAAATGGACAGATTTACAATAAATGGTGGACATTCATTGATACATCCCTATACTGTACCCCATTTCTTTTCTCTACAAAATGCTTAGACTTAACTTTGGAGAAGCAAGTCCCACTCTGCTTCAGACAGCTACTGAGTTTTGACTCCGTTCCAGGCTCCAAGGGAAGGCCCTGACTGGCCTGAGCTAATCATAGTCACGCTGCTGTTGCTGTTCTTGATGTTTTGTCGCAGTGATTGTTCCAGGGCTGGCAACGGTTTAAAACTAAGACAAGCTGACAGATGGTGTTCCCTGAGCCCCAGTGATTGGTTCAGGGGACCTAAGTTAGTCCTTTCAACTGGGGGGAAGCCAAAACTTCTCTTAAATAATTGCAAGCTCGATGCAATGCTCTTCTATTAGATAAAAAAAATAAATAATCGCATGTAGTCCAAATGGGGAGCCATCTGGCCAACATGAGGGAGAAATAGGCTAAGGATAAAGCCAGAATAGTGGGGAAGGCAGAGCTGCAAGATTCAAGCAGATGGATGTGAAGACTTACAGGTACCATCAGCCTATGGATCAGACAAAGTGTTCTCTGTTTAGCTCTAGACTTTTCAACTAGTGAGCCAATAAAGTCATTTTATTATTAAATGAGTTAATTTGATTTTATATTATTTTATTTGACTGATATACTAAATATTCTAAGTAATACAGATAGATAATAGATAAGTAGAGATGTAAATAGATAGATAGACAGTTGATAGATAGATCACAAACATTATGACACATGATAAAGAAGTAAGATGCATTCAGCCTTTAGGATAAAATGAGACAGTTTACTGGAATGAATATTTATCCATGTGATCTATGAAAAAAAAAATCTATCTGATTTACTGGCTGCTAGAATACTTTAGTTTTCTAAAGGCTGAAAGCAACCAAACTTTTATATATGACCGTTTCTCATCCTGATCATCAAGTCATTTCATGTAGGTGACAGCTGATGATCAATCCTCCAATGCAATGTTTGAAAAAATTCAATGACCATATGTTAGTCCATCCAGTTGAGCTGCACATAAATGGTTGGATTTATTCTGAGATTTTAGTACTTACAGCAAAAAATGATTTTTTCTTAATCTTATAACCTCTAAAGGACAGCTAAAGGAAATGTTTAGTTTTTAGAGATGAACTAACAGAGGTCTCTTAGCACAGTGTGAAGCTAGCAAACTATCATGTGAATCAGAGCACTGTATGCCTACAGAAACAAAATTAAATACCTAAAATTTTGCCAAGCAAAATTTGAATAAGATTTTTTGTTTTTTTCCTCCCAATATTATAGTGGTATTATTTATGGTGTACTAAAATAATGTATACAGATTCAGAAGAATAGGGTTGAATTCTTGCTCTGCCACTTAATCATTGGTAATCTTAAACAAGCTATTAAATCTCTGTAAATTCTATATAAATTCTAAATAAATGAAAGCTATTATTGTTAAGTAATATCAAATAGTGATTATATATACATATATATAAACTGACATTAACCAGAATTGAGTCTTGATATAAAGATATGTATGTGTGTGGACATACTTACTAAATAAGCATTTATATATTATGTTAAATAAATTAATAAACAAACATTACATTGTTTAGATAAACTTGATTTAATATAATAACTATCTTGCCAAAGTTTTGCATTCAATACTGCTGGAGACCTGCGGCTTTATTTCTACAAGTGACATTCCTAAAGCAAGGCTGCCACCTTGCAAATAGAGTTCATTAATTAAAAGTAAAACACTATGATAGAGAAAAAAAAAAATCAAGGGACTTAAGAGAAATGTTCAGTGTAGCCCCTGCTCAATTCACAGAAGATTTGTGTTATGTGAGTCAAACTGTATAATCTTATGGAGGTTCATTTATCCTACCTATAAAATAGGGATAATAAAATCTAACTCAGAGATGTTTGGAATAAATTATATTACATATGTTTTAGAAGTACTTTTGAATTTCAGAGGCAGCACATAAAAGATTATTACCAGGAACTAAGTGCATCTGTGATGGAAGAGCATCCTAATTAGTGAAAAAGTAACTGGAATTTTCTATCTAGTAGTGGTGCATATTAGTATATTTCTTGTTAATATTTTCTACTGTGTTCTTGTTGTATCTACTGTTTTCTCATTGTAAGGGGATACACTCTAATCCAAACAGAACTTTTGAGAACCTCCAAAATAAGAGAAAATGAAGCTTCTTTCAGTGCCTAAGAACAGGTCTTTAAGAAACCATGTGCACATAAACTTTTTCATCTAAAAATAAACAACAGCCAGTATTATGTAACTTTATTTGAAAAGCTGCAATTAATATTTTTTAAAACACCTCCAATGATCTGTTGCAATTCCAGTGTATCCTACCATCAATATTTTCTCTAAGATTATGACTGAAGAACTTTTGTTCTAGGATTAAGTAAGAGATACGACGTAAGAGGTGAGAAATATGCGTGTCACATTGAATCAAGAATACAGGAATATAGAACAATAATATTCCTTCCCCCAGTAGGCTTCATTTGAAAAAAACAAAAAAGACTGGATGGGTAGGATGAAAATCAGTATGTTATGAACTCTATAATTTCTAAGTTTTTTCTTAACTCCAAATTCAGACCCATGTACCCAGTTCTCAAGTAGTTATCTTCATGTTAATATTTCAAAGCTGCTGAAAATGAAACTTCCAAACCTAAACTCACCATCCTATCTGGTCCATTCGTACTCCCCAGAACGGTCACTCCCTTGATCTCTCTCAGTAAATGTCTCACTCAATTACTTAAGAAAGAAACCTAAACATTCGTTTCTTTCTTTAATTATAAAATTTTCATATTTATAAAATTCAAAACAAATTATTTTCTTCTTTCCATCAAAAGAAAAGCATATTATTTCTGTCCCTTTATTTTTACTATCTTTAATAAAAATTGGTTGAAGAATAAGAGACATTGTAATATTGTAAGAAAATCTTTTAAGAAGTAAGGTATACAAGAAAAGATTAGTAACTAATATGAACATACTTTCTGTTAAAGGTAAAATTTGCATTCAAAATTTTAAAAAATCTTCAG
The DNA here is from genome assembly GCF_009834535.1 of Camelus ferus. Classification (NCBI taxonomy): domain Eukaryota; kingdom Metazoa; phylum Chordata; class Mammalia; order Artiodactyla; family Camelidae; genus Camelus; species Camelus ferus. The sequence continues at coordinate 19,847,058 of NC_045720.1, forward strand.
AATTGGTAATGCACACCGAAGAAATTATGAAATCTAAAGAATATAAAAGTCAGAAATACTAATTAAAGCTAATTTGAATCTATGAAAGAAAATTAGTTTGGCCTAGATGAATGAGAAGAAAAACGTCTCAAACTGATTTTTTATTTTACTGATTCAATTCTCTAAACTTTGGAACTCATTTGTGAAAGGACAGCCTGGCCAATGTTCTGTGTACCAGGCACAGTCATACTGTTGAGGGAAGATCTTCCTTCACGCCCTTAAAAAATGAGATGCCTACAATATACACAAGAAAAATCATTTACCCTCTCTCTCCATTTCTTCTTCTCTTCTCCAGGTGGCATAGTCTATGCAATCTAGTGCCGAATAGTGACACGTGTCACAAAAAAGAAGGCTAGGATTTTAGCCTTTTTTTTTTTTTTTTGGTACAGGCTATAGAAGACTAACTCTGCTAAAAATAATGCCTATTCAATAAAAGGATCATTACACACTGGGAACAGAAGGCTCCTCTGTGGCCAGCCTGTGCGAAGAGAGTCTTAAAATACATACACCCTCCAAATGGCACATATTTTGAGTAACTGCAATTGTATTGCTTTGGGCAAAGTACTTACAGACAAAACTAGACGAACTGGCAGAATGTGCTGAACAATTAAATTTGTATTAAATTAAAACTGCCTTCTTTTAATTTCAGTTGATCATAAGGCATACAACATGAAGAAGCTAAGAAATAGCTGAAGGGTGTATGACAGACAAAAAGAAAAACACCTTCTTCACTGTTTCAGACTAACTAGTAATTAAGACAGCTGTGTGCATAATGAAACATGCACAAGTCCATTTTCCCGACCACCATAGATGTAGGGAATTCTGACCTGAGTTTATAAAAAATCATAAATTCACACAGGAAAGTTTGATTTCTTTTAATTTAAGGACAATATCATTATAATTTATTGCTTATAGTATATTTGTTAATTGTGGACAAAGTTAAATGATATAGCAGTTTTAAAGAAGAGAATTAAAATTTCCCAACACTTAAAAAACTCAGCGATTACTATCCTTGAAGTTTGGATTTTGTTCTACATAAATTTACTCAAAATACTCAAAATTGTATTCTGATATGACTCTACATGAATGAATTTAAATTAAAAGGGGGATAATGATGTATGTACTATTTTCTAACTCTTTAAACTGCAAACTCAAACTGAGCATGTGCATGTTAAAAACAATGTCTCAAATTATGAATTTAAGGTTTGTATAATGTTCCATATTGTGATTACCTATTATTGAAATGTTTATTTTTAATGTTTTATTATTCTAAACAATACCATGCTTTTACTATCCTTATTCATAAATCTATGATTATTGCTTTTGAATGTATTCCTAAAATATATATAACTAAAACTATATATATATACCCAAAACTAGATAAATACCTAGAACTACATATATACCCAAATCTAAAGTATCTAAAACTACATATACACACACACAATGTTATACACATTACATTATATACGTAACAAGATTTAACAGGTAATATAAGATTGTCCCTCAATAACCTGAGAGATTGGCTTCAGGATCCCCTGCAAATATCAGAATTTGCAGATGTTCAGTTCTATCATGTAAAACGGTGTAGTACAACGAATACAGACAGTCCCCCATATATTTCAGGTTTTGTACCCGAAGATTCAACTAACTACACGTGGAAATTTCCATCTGCAGTTGGATGAATTCTGAATGTGAAATTCAAGAACGTAAAGAGATAACTATATCTTTCATTGAAAAAAATCAGTGCATATATGGATCCATGCAATTCAAACCTGTGTTGCTCAAGAATCAACTGTATATATGTATATACAGTATATAGTTTTATATATATTACTCATTAAATATATCAAACATTATATATACACATGTATATATATGCACATAAGAAGTTCTACTGTGGGTAACATGCTATCACACAGCATTGTGTGCTACAGAGAAATCGATGAAAAGACTCATTGAAGCAAGTTTCACAGATAATCTTATTTTAAGAAATTACTACAGCCACCCCAAGTTTCAGCAACTACCACTTTAATCAGTCAGCAGCCATCTGCACCAAAGTAAGACCCTCCCTACACCAGGAAAAAGATGAGGACTTGCTGGAGGCTCAGATAATGATTAGCATTTTTTTTTTTAGCAATGAAGTATTTTAAAATTAAGAAATACACACTGTTTTTAGACATAATTCTATCGCACACTTAATAGACACTATATATACATCACACCAGATTTTAATAGGCAATTAAGACTATCCAAAAGTTTTGCAAAAGAGGTCAAGACTATTGCAGGAAGTGAGAGAGATTGAACTCAATTCCATTGAAACAATAGGTGGAAGGGTTTTTAAGCACTAGGTGAGCTGGTAGAAAAGTCCTGTAAGAGGACATTAAAGGAAAAGTTGTTCAGTGTGGTTATACATCTGTTTGCTAATTGGCACCTATCAAAAATAGGTTCCTACCCAGCCCCAGAGACTGGGGAATGGGGATGTTATCTTTCTTGAAGATCACGTTGTTTTTGTTTTTTGTTTTGAATGAATAACCACATTGTGTATTAAATTTTATCTAACTGCTATTTTATCGGATTGCCAAGTAACTCACAATCACAGTTACAATGGAGCTACACTTTTAATAGCATTCTTTTTTTTAACATTTTTTATTGATTTATAATCATTTTACAATGTTGTGTCAAATTCCAGTGTACAGCACAATTTTTCAGTTATACATGAACATATATATATTCATTGTCACATTTTTTTTTCTGTGAGCTACCATAAGATCTTGTGTATATTTCCCTGTGCTATACAGTATAATCTTGTCTATCTATTCTACAGTTTCAAAATTGCAGAAGATCACGTTTTAAAGAGATTGCTTTCAGGTCCTTAAGAAAGATATTCCTGGGTTGCCACACAAGCAAGGGGCTGTGAGAAGATTTGCATCGCAAAGGGGCAGAGAAGTTTTCTAGAGCAAATGCGTTAAGAAAAGAGAGATCAGGGGCCTATTCATGAAGAAATCTGTCTAAAATATATTCAAGCTGAGGAGAATATTAAGGCTATCTTGGAATACACACACAAAAACAAACAAACAAATAAATAAACCAAGATTGTCCTGATACAATTTATATTTTCATATATTGTGCCACCATCAGCATTAGCCTACATACTTCCTTCCCTCCTTAACCCTTCTAACTTTGTGAACTTTAGTATTATAATTTGGGAACTAATGTTTACCTGATGTATCTTCTCCTGCAATACTTACTTATTTATAATATAAATCATCTGCTCTGTCATCACATTTACATTATAAAACTGCAGTCTTTCTAGCTTCAAGTACACAATTTAAAATGTAAAGATTTCTGTGTAACTGGACTAATGGGTAGATGTGTATAAACTCTTTGATATAACTTTTTATAAAACTACAGACAAGTATTTTTATGTAAAGCAGAAACTTAAAGCTCTTTGGGGGAACTAAGTAACAAAAACATGTTTTTCACTAGATTACATAACCAATAATAGCCCTTAGATTTCACTACTGTGGTACAACACAAATACACAAATCAGTTTTCTTGGGCGAATGATTGGCAACAGATACAAAATTAGTAGAAATGCATTTACATAATACTAGTATGATCAAATAGTTGATACTCATTTAAAGGGGTTGCATCCAGAAATCACAGTTCTTTGTACTGTAGTTCTCATCATGGAGAATGAAATTGCCACATACTCTCTGTAAATTCTTATAAATTCATGCTTCTGGTTCTGAATTTCTGCCATTGTCTCTGCCACTGTAATGCTAAGTGACATTAGACAAGCTAATTAATCTTTCCTCTTTGCCTTAGTCTTTTCATCGATTAAATGTGCCCATAGGGAGATTTGTCAGGTGAGCACATAAAGTAGTTCCATCAAAGCATCAAATTTCAAGCCAGAGGAAGAATACAAAATAACAGTGATGCCCAACGGCTCTGCTTTCGGGAGAACTTTTATTTCTAGCACGTGCACTTCACATCAAATGGCAAAGTACAGTCGCCTCTGGGATTATCAGGGGAATGCAAGTGTTAATGCCAGCTCTTCACCATTTTGGGATCATAATGTGGATAAAATAAATTGTAAGTATTGTTGTAATGACATATTAAATAGGCATGCTCAAGCAAATTGTCATTAGCCGGGAGGCGGGTGGGGGTGGCATATGATAATTTGGGAAATATCACATGGAAGGGTAAACCCATAAATAAGGAAGAGCAACTCCTGGGATGAATAGATATTATTTTCTACTTAAAAAAGGAAGGAAAGAGAGCCAGACATGGTGATGCATAGGAAAAATAAAAACTGGCATGCATAGAAATGAATTGTTATTTTTTGTCTATACCCTGCTTTCAGTCTATGAGATGTGGCTGCCAGATGTCAAATTATCTTACTGAGAAAACCACATAGACAAGGACATGTTTCAGGTCTGTGATGATCAATAGGATAACCATCAACCTTATCTGTCTACTTTGCACTTGAAATGTGGCTAGTCTGAATTGGGAAGTGGCGTAGATATGAAATACACACCAAGTTTGGAGACTTGAAAAGAACGGAAAAGATCTGTCTTAGTCCTTTGGGCTGTTACAACAGAACACCATAGACTGAGTTGCTTATGGCCACAGTACATTTGTTTCTCACAACTCTGGAGGCTGGATCAGGCATGGATAGATTCAGTGTCTGGTGAGAGCCTACTTTCTGGTCGTAGACAGGCTCTCTTCTTGCTGTGTCCCCACATGGGAGAAGGGGTGAGGGTGCGCTCTGTGGTCTCTTTTATAAAGGCACTAATTCCACTCACAAGGGCTCCATCTTCATGACCTAATTGCTTCCCAAATATCCCGCCTCCAAATACCATCACATAGGTTTCAACATATGAATTTTGAGGGGACACAAACATTTAATCTATAGCAAGATCTCATTTGTAACTTTTTAACAAAATTAATTAATTTTTTTTAGAATTTTTTTTTGAGTGGAAATAAGGGGGGTTGAGCTCAGGACCTCGTGCATGCTAACCACGCGCTCCATCACTGAGCCATACACACTTCCCTCATTCATAACTTTATATTGACTAATTTTGAAATGCTGTTTTAGATATATTGGGTTTGAATATTACTAAAATGAGCTTGCCTGTTTCATTTTACTTCTTTATATAGCCTATTAAAATTTTAAATGATGTGTGTAGGTCTCATTTTATTTCTACTCTATAATGGTTTTATAGAGAGTTCTGCCTAGATGCTGAAAATAAGAACCCGTGAGAGGGAAAGTACTGTCAACCCCTCAGCACATCAGTGTGCATGCAGCAGAAACAGCAACGGGGATGCAAGGCTGTCCCTTCTCCCGCTTAGCTGTCATTGGGGAAAGTCATCCACAGGTTGAAATACTGTGACCAGGAAAAGGTCAGCTCTAATATTCCTCCTACTAGTTTAAATTTCTTTTTTTTTAATTAGGATATAATTGACATATAACATTGTGCAAATTTAAGGTATACAACATGCTGATTTAATATATTTATATATTGTGATTACAAAAGGATTGCTACCTTGCATTAGCTAACGCCTCTAGCAGTTCACACACTTATCATTGTATGTGTGTGTGGGGGGAGGACATCTCAGATCTAGTTTTGTAGACACTTTGGAACATAGAATACAGCACTGTCGACCATAATCACTATGCTGTGCATTCGATCTCTAGAACTTATTCATCTTTTAACTGCAAGCTTAACGTCTTTGACCAACATTTTCCCAATTCACCCACCCCTCAGCCCCTGGGATTCACTGTTCTACTCTGTTTCTGAGTTTAGCTTTTTTAGATTCCACGTATTGAGGATATCACACAGTATTTGACTTTCTCTGTCTGACATATCTCACTTAGCATAGTTCCCTCAAGGTTCACCTATGTAGTCACTATATATATATATATATATATATATATATATATATATATACTTCTCATAAAATCTGGTTAGAAAATTCAGTCTTCATCTTTTCCTCTCATTCATCTTTCTTCTTCATAGCTAATACTGTTCTTTAATATGAAACTGCTAAACGTTTCTCAATGTTTTTTCATTGCCTACCAGATAACTTCCAACATTCTTAGTCTTTTTTAACCTGGTCCCAGCTGACTTTCCAAATATGCATACAGTATATCATTTTTCTACATTGTTCAGTTATTCACTTTAAAGCATGCTATTTTATCTTTTTCCATAAATCAGCTCACATTATATTTCCCCTCCAGGAATCTCTCACACTAAAAAAATACATTCCTATCCCAACCCGTGGAACCTCTAAGTGTGATCTTATTTGGAAAAAAGTCTTTGCAGATGTAATGAATTTAAAAATCTTGTGATCAGGTCATTCTGGGTGGACCCCACAGTCAATGACAATGTCCTTCTGAGACATAGAAGAGGAGAAAAGAGGGAGGGAGAAGAGAGGGAGAGAGGAGAGGGGCACCTGAAGACAGAGGCAGAGGCTGGATCCATGCAGCCAAAGCCAAAGAAGACCTGGAATGACCAGAAGTTGAAAGAGGCAAAAAGGATTATTCCCTAGAGTCTTCAGAAGAAGTGTGGTGCAGCCAGTACCTTGATGTTGGACTCCTGTCTACTAGAAACTAGAAACTTCTGTTGTTTTAAGCAACCAACGTTGTGGAAGTTTCTTGTAGCAGCCATGGAAAATGAATACGCCAACCAAGTTACCAAATTCTATTCAACTTACCAAGGAAGAATTCTCACCCTCAAAAAGTAACCTTACCCTTTTCCATAGTATTTTTTATACATTTCTTATAATATTTATTATTTTCTACTATGCATAGTACATATTCAGTAATTTTCTGTATTTTATCTCCTAGAATGTTTGCGCATTGACGAAAGTGATACTTTACCTCATATATGATATAAAAATGCTAATAAATACTGTGCAATAAAATATTTTATAGACAAAATTTTAATATCTTCATTGAAAAATTGATTCTAAGTTCTTAGTGTCCCAACAGGAAGTTCTGTGGTTTTTATTTTAATATAAAGAATATCTTCAAAATGCACCTTTGAAATATATATTATGTATATTTCATATACATAGCCTCAAAATGCAGTACATTGAAAATTTTATTTGATTATTTGTTCTTTTTTAATGGAATACTTCAGTGGGAAAATTTGTTTTTTCAATTTTGGTTCTGTATAACAATGATCACAAAGCTAGTAAGGGCTTGGGATTAAAACATTGTATCTTGAAATAAAATTATTATTTTTACACACTTTCTATCTGAAATATGAGCTGTTGAAACAATCTTCATGTTAAGAAAGTAAACTGTATAATTTAGGTGAAGTATCTTTCTGTAAGACTATTTAAAGGAAAAATGTGGGTTGTGTATTTTCTTTTAATAATATTGTATACTGCCATCCTTTTGCAAAGCTGCATAAGTAGATCTGCTCTTATGAAATGTGTTTTTGGAGAGAATAATTGCTAAAAGAAGAGGGGGGTAATATAATATATAATGTATCAGACAGGATCTTACCAAATAGTTGTTTATATAATGACTGATTTCTGAGATAAGAAAACAATACAAAATGAAAATAGAACTGAATCTCAACTCATTTAAAAAAATAAATGTCAACATATTTGAATGTAGTTTCCATAATTTCATATTATATAACTTAACATGGTATCTGTAGAAAGTGGAAACTACAAATCTCCATTAACATAGACCTTTTTCCAGAAAAAAGTGTCTTGATCTTAAAGTAAATATATTTTCTCATGAAGTTCCTACATAATCCCCCCACCTCAGAGAATTAACTGCTATTCAAGAAATACTGGTACTAGAGTAAAAAATTACATTATCAACCATTCTCTTTATGTAATTAACATATTATATATATTGAGTATCTGGCATACAATAGGGGCCTTCATAAATGCTTATTAAATAAATCAATCTTGTATATGATTGTTTCTTTTTTGACAATTGATTTTAATTTTAGAAGGCAAAATTCAATGTTTCTTTTTTATACAATTATAAGAAGTTTTTATAAAATAAATTCGCCAGCACATTACTCTTGCAATAATTACCTTTCATAACAATGTCTGAATGACTGTTTTTCAACATACTTCAATAGCACAAATCTATTATTGCTAATTGTCTGCATTAATATCCCACCTTCTTTCCTTCTGTCACAAAGGGAGGTTTGCTTTCATGTTTTCTGGCTTGCTCTCCTCCCACTTGACGAGGACTATCACCCCTTTGTCGAGTCCCAGCTCACCTGTATACTTTAGCTATTTCCTATTAATAATGCAATTTCTATGTGTTTATGTAAGTACTGTCACAAATCTCCCTGAGTGACTGTCAAAACCCCAGACCTCAATGCTCCAACCTGGGTGGTTGCTCTGCCATTTTCCTTCAAATTTGCAATTTTTGGATTTTTTTTTTTTTGATTTCTTATTCTCTATTTTTTTTGAGATATCTACTCATTTATCTCTTGTGGATTCTGTATTGTTTGCCCTTCTTTCTTAGTTTACTCTCTCACTTTAGTGGAGAATATTCTGCACTAGCTTCCTATGAAAGGAATAAAAGGTGAATAAAAGATGAATTTTTGAGACCTTGGGTACCTGGTAATATCCTTACTCAATTTGAAGGTTTGATGAAATAGTTGACTTGGGATGGAATGTTAGTTTGGATACTTCCTTATAAATGTTTAAGATTTTCCTCAGTTTGTACTTTAGATGTGGCTGTAGAAGATTCTTGTTCTTATTTATGAACTTTGATTGTGATTGTCTCCTTTCTCTTCTCTGTAAGCTTTAGGATTGTTTCCTTATTCATAATACTTTGAATACTTTCTGTCTTGGTACTAGGGTTTTTTAAGTGTTGGGCTGGTTAATTTTGGGCTGATCCTTTCAGTCTAGAAAATGAAGATTTTGGTTATGGCAACTTTCTGTATTTTTTATTTCATTAAATATTTTAAGGCAGAGTGTCTTGGATTCTTGGAACATATGAGAAAACAAATAGGGGAAATTTGTTTCCTTCATTTAGTTTACATTTTAATGAAAGTAGACAGAGGTTTTTTTGTGTTTTTGTTTTTTTAAGTACATCTCAAAGAATGTTAGGAATTGATCAATGACACAGGAAAAAAATAGAATTGGGAAAGGAAGATTGGGAGGTCTTGAGGAGTAAAAGCAGATTACAGTTTTTATTAATATAGTTAGGATGGATTGCCCTGGGAAAGATAAATTTGAATAAAAAGATATGAAAGGAGTCAATTAAAAATTTGATTATCTGGATGAAGAGCTTTCCAGGAAGAAGGAAGAGTCACCACAAAGACTGCACGTGGGCCATGCTGCCTTGTTCAAAGGGGTAACTGTGAGAAAAGCAATCATCAAGACAGAAACCAAAGATAAGTGATCAAGTGGGCGGATAGTAGGTGCACTAATAATAATTAGGCAAGGAAAATAAGCCTAATCTGAATTTTCCCAGGGCAGATCAGGAGGTATGTTCACCTTAATTGTATGTAATTGTAATAAATTCCGTATCACTTTTAGTGAACTGGGGGGATACTTTTTTTAAAAATGGTAAGTGACATGATCTGAATTAATTTTTAAAGGGATGACCATTGTTGCTGTGTTGAGCCCAGATGGAAGAAAAAAACAAGGGTGAGAACAAGGAGACAAGTCAGAAGTCCACTACAGTAACATGAGTGAGAAAAGACTGTGGCTCTTACCAAGGTAATGGCAGTGGAGGTGCTGAGAAGTGACTGGCTTCTAAATATATTTCAAAGGTATCAGTGCAGGTTATTCTGCTAGATAGCTGGATTCTGGGTTTTCCACGTGAGGAGGTAGAAGCACAGAAGGAACAAGAGAGTTAAGGATGCATTCAAGGAAACTATTATAATTGACTGTTAAACTGACTAAGGGGGCATGCAGCATTGGGAGGGGAAAGCATACCAGGGTAGGATCCTGAAGGATTCTGTAGGTTATCAGAGTTCGGGCTTGGCAGCTAGATAAGCCATTAAAAATAACATTAAAATAATAAAAAATTAATTAATAAAATAAAAAAATGTAAAAATTGGATTAAAAATTGATGAATTGCCATCATCAGTAATGACAAGGTCTAGGGGAGAATGACACTGTGGCAGTGAATGGTTGAGACTGAATTACAAGAAAGAAGGAACCGAGAGACTAGAATTTTAGCAGAATCATCTTGCCTACATTGAAGTAACCAATAGTTAAGATTGAAGTAGTAGGAGAAAATTACAAATTACAAAATTACAGTCAGAGGCTAACCTAGTTTGAAGTAGAAGGGAATGAAAGTAAGTGAATGATGAGAACTACGAGCTGTGTGGTTTTTATTTTGATTTATTTTTTTGAGTGACATAATTTGATCACATGAGATTCGTTGCTGGGGGTTTGTATGGAGAAAGAAGTACAAACGGTCTAGAATCAACAGTGAGGCCAGTTGCCTTGAAGGCATTTATCAAACTTGGCGGATTTAAGTATCACTGTTCGTGACCGTGTGGAGCTTGGGGAAACAAAGGTAAAGGAAGTATTAACTCATGGAAGGAAGGCTACTGGGTGAACTGTATAACGCTAGACTCAATCACACTGAAACTCAATACACACTGAAAAATACAAATGAGCTGGTAATAAATCCACACACCTATCCCCATCCCCACGCACACCCCTACTCCACTTCCCCTTCACCGTTGCTGAGCACCACCGCAAAACGAAACCTTCCCTGAGAATCTGTGAAGTTGTCAAGCAGACTTGGAGACAAAACTCATAACATTTGTATAACAAAATTTTTTGTTTTTGTTTTGTTTCAGGTAGTCCCTGTCTGGCAGTAAAGCCAAGCACTTTGCTAAAGCAAAAGCAAAATTTTCTCTGAAGGATTTATTTTTCATCCAGATCTCAATTTTTGACAGAAAAAAAATCCATGGAAAATTGGCATCTGGAAACAACAAATTTATTGAAGCCACAAACATACACACACACACACACACACACACACACACACACACAAATGGCTGTGGTTGAAAGCCAAAAAATGACAACAAAATCGTATCTTCAAAAGAATCACCTACTGGAATCACCAGAGAAAGACAATAAATCTTAAAATGACTACTATGTTTTAAGGAGTAATCAAGATATTTGAATGTTTGTGTGAAGACCAAGCAAATGAACGGTTTAAAAACACTGCAGTGATATGATTTAAAGTCATAATTTTCAGCTAAAAAGAGAATGAGAGCTCTGGAAGAGAGCGGTATCAAAGAGAGAGACCACAGAAAAATAACCAAAAAATCAATCTCAAGTCTCCTTTAATGCCCTTTATTTTTTCAATATATGATTTTACCCCAGCATGTCTCTAATAATTTTGTTTCCTGAAATTCAATCTTCTATTACATATAGATTATTTTGTTTCATAACTTCTAACATGCCTCTTTTAGAAAAAAAGAGGTGAGTCGATCCCTTGTCAAGGTATGAAATGTGAGCCATTTAACATATTCTGTTCAACACCAGTCTCTTGGTTTGGAAAGTATTATCTCACTTTTCAATAAAATCTATTTCATAAAGTAAATATTTTTATGTTGTTGTTTCAACACATGTTATAGGTTTTTGCCATTAAGTGTGTATGGTGACCTGTGCAGATTAGAGTTATTAGAGTCATTAGAAATTAGAAGTGATCTCTTATTCTAGTGATGATCAAGGTGTAGAAAGTGAATCATAGTTACAGAATTTTGAACTGCTTGTAACTTTTTTGTGGGTATTTGCTGTATAGGCTAAATATTCTGAACAGAATTTTGAATTCAAAGTTTATCAATTCAATTTCTAACACAATTGTTTACTAGCTTTGTGACCTTATATAAGTTAATTAAGATCTCTGAGCATTGGTTTCTTCCTGTGAAAAGTGACTACTGCTATCTAGTATGCAATTTTTTATTAGGAGGAAATAAGATAATACATGTGGAAGTGTTATTAGGAGTTATTCAATACTTTTACCATTAGTATTGGTACTAAAAATGACAATTAAAGCAAATATTTTAATGTATACACATTCATAAAATGAATTTCCTTAAAACACTGAATCACTATGTGAGTTGGGAAATGAATTTCAGCATTTTTCCTTTTAATTTCATTCAGAGAAGACTATCTTTGAAACATATAGCTATGAACTCCAGGCATTAATTTTCCAAAGTCAGCATAGACACAAATAGGAACACATGATATAATTAAAAAGGAAAGCACCATGCTGCTACATCAGAAGCAGAGTACAAAAATAAAAAGAAATAGGGATGTCATTTCATAATGGGAAGCAGGAGGAAGCAACTTTAAAAAGTTAAGAAAAAATAAGAACATGTTGAAATAGCACTTAGCTTGCAACATCAGAGCAGTTCAAAAAAATATTTGTTGTTGAACCAGCAGAGAAAAGTAGGCACCAAAAAGTGCCTGCAGGCTTTAATGACAAGGGTACTCGGGCTATTTTTGCTCCGATTAATTATTGCACAGATATGTTTAAATTTATACAAGAAAAAAACAGTAAACTTGTAAGTTAAGGTTAAATTATTATCAAAGGCAATAGAAGAAAAAATGAACAAAGTGAGTATATTGGCTAACTTACACACAAAAAAAAGTCTAAGATAAGTATTAGTATGATTAATATATTTCAAAGAAATCATATCATTATATTTTAGTATTAAAAATAGCTTACTGGTAGAAGAATGTTGAATTATCATCTCATACTCCTCCGAGGGAATTCTAATAGCAAAGGTATTACACATTTCTTCTACTCTGGCTCCTGGTTAATGCTGCCCATAATAACAGAAAGCTTCAAAAGAATGTCAGGTTTGCTACACTCACAGGGGCACTTTGGAAGACCAAACTAGGGATAGCACACTTTGAGAAATTCTCTTTTGATTTCTGATGTCAACTGTTAAGAAATGTAATTATTTGAGAGCTAAGATGAAATTCAAAATACTGTATTTAGCAAGCAGTATTGCACGGCCAGTCATCAAGGAGAAGAGCTGACCCTTAAGAGATACTGTCTGAATGACAATTTAGGAAGACAGAGCGGACTACAGCCGTGTAGGCGCTCCACAAATTACCTTTCAATTAATGACCGCATGAACATGCTAATTTTCATAGTGTTGTTTGCATTGGAATGTGTTGTACTAGAGAAAGAAGTTTATAAAAATAAAATTCCACTTCAAGAGAGAGATAAAAGTTGATCAGCTTGATAAACATACCTAGCCTTATTCTGCATATTTTTATGATAGATACAGCACACACTCAAAGTAATTTAAAGATATCACTTAGAAAATAGAACTTGAGAAACACAAAATATAGTTTATTAACTACGATAGTCTAGTCTCCCCCCTTGCTTCTGAACAAGAGCACTTCTAGTCTTTTTTATTCACTATCACTTATTTACTAAAATTTTTAGAGCTGTGAGTCATCATCACAATTAAATCCAGAGACTTAACAACACAATCATTTTAGCTCTTGAGTTACCATCTTTGATCAGATTCCCACATGTGACCTCACTAATGGAGGGGCAGCAGAGACAAGGGGGAAATAGTTCTTGATGCAAAAGTATACATAACATAATAATACAAAAAAGAATAATTCCGTAATGAAAAACTTGTTCATGTCCTGTTATTTGCAATTCCAGAAATGCTAACTCTTCACGACACAGGACAAAGACTTTTGTCTTATGTCCACAACTAATAGTTCTCCTCCTGTAAACATCCTACCTAGTCCTTTCATCGTATACTCCCACCCTTCCATCACTTCTCTCCTACTTAAAACGAACTGAACTAATTTTCAAACCTGGATTATGCATAAAAACTTCTTTAATATTACTTACTCTTTCACAGGCAAGATTTTTGACACGGTAGCCTAAACATGATGTATTAACCACTTCCTTACCTCTCATTTACTTGTTTTACCTACTGAAATTTGTTGTCAGAAAAAAACCCAGCTGTATTTATGACCTTCCCCTAAGAAGGGATATGATAAACAAGCTAAATTTGACTACATTAAAATTTAAGTCTTAAGTTTATTAATGAATACTGTGAAATGTCAAAAAGGCAAGTTACCAGTTGGAGAAAATATTTGCAATGCATAAGATCAACATAGGATTTGTATGCATGCAGAGAATATTAAGCACTTCTACATATTCATAATCATAATTAAAAATAGAAAGATGAATACATATTTTTCTATTATTTTTAATTTTGTACCTGTGATGATGGATAGTCACCATATTTATTGTGGTGACCATTTTATGATGTCTGCAAGTCAAATCATTATGCTATACACCTTAAACTTATACAGTGCTATATGCCAATTATAATTCAATAAAAACATAAGGAAAAAATTAAAAATGAACAAAGACATAGAGGGACAACTCATTTATCTACTTACTATCTAGATATCTAGTCAGCATCAACACACAGTGAACAGTGATCTGGATGTAGGGTATGTTGCTATGAAAAAAAGCGCAAATTCCCTATTCTCATGAAATATATATTCTAGTGGTGGCGGACAAAAAAAAAAGTAAATAAAATAAACAACATATGCAGTATATACGTATATATGCAAATAAAATAAATAACATGTAGTATGTTAAAAAATAGTAAATGCTGCAGAAAAAATAAAGCAGAAAAGTTAAGGTAAGGTAAGGGGATAGTGATTATGGATTGGGACTACAATTTGAAGGATGTCCTCAGTAAGCAGGTGACCCTTGAGAAATGGCCTGAAGAAAATGAAAGGCACATCATGATGTTACTGGGGAAAAAAACACTTTCCAGGCAAAAGGAAGGTTGAGAGCAAAGACTTTGAGTATCGCGTGTGTTTGGTGGACTCAAAGATCGTCTGGGAGCTTAGATGTAACTGAACTGGGACAAGAGACAACCAGATAGAACAAGAAGCAGACATCACGAGGCTCAGGAGCTTATAAGCCACTGGGAAACACTGGCTTATATCATGTTGACTCAACCTTATTTGTATCAGAGAAATTAAAGTTAAGACCAAAACAAACATTACTTCATGCCAATAGAGTAGAAAAACTGGTTCATAAACTTTGCTGAGAAGGTGAATGAACACCGTTTGTGGTTCTAAATTCTAGAGCAGTCTTGGAAAAAAATTCACTTACCCCTGACCTGGTAAGAGCACTTCTAAATTTATAGAGAAACCCTTTTATATGTGCTCCAGGAGACCTAAACAAGAGCATGTTCATGATGGTGTTATTTACTGTAACACAAATTGGAAACAACCCAAAGGGCCTACAGTCACACAAAGGAATGCTGCACAGTAGAGAAAATAACTGAAGTAAAGCTGTGGGAAAGATTAATTTCGAATCTAAAATGTTGAATAATAATAACATGTTGCCAGAGGCTATATTCAGGATGAAAACATTTTTAACTGCTTATAAAGGGGTAAACATTTATCTTCTTTGTGGAAATATAAACATAGAATAAAGGAATAATAAGAGAATAAGAAATGACAATCATAAATCTCTTAATAATAATGACCTATTGGGAGAGGCAAAGGAATAAAATGGGGGAGGAACAAATCAAAATAGGTAGTTATCATTACTGTTCTTGTTCCAAATTTAGGTATTTAGTTCCTAAGAATTGCAAAAGTTTATGAGATATATATGTGTGTGTGTGTGTGTGTGTGTGTGTGTAGTTAAGTAGATCTTTTAAATATAAGTAATAACACAAGCATGCTAAAATTTATTTATGTCAAATAATTTCATTGCATCATATTACTTCAGATTCAGATTTAACATTTTACTAAAGCATGCTATTAGTTTCCTGTGGATTTGTAGCACATTACTACAATCTCAATGGCTTAAACCAACAGAAATTTATTCTCACAATTCTGCAAACTGGAGATTCTAAATCTGGCAGGGCCTCACTCTCATTGGGGGTCTGAGGGAGAATCTGTTCTTGGCTTCTTCCAGCATCTGGTGGCTGTGGCTGCATCACTTCAACCACTGCCTTCGTCCTCCTGTTGCCTTCTCCCCGGTCTAGGTATTTTTACCCCTTCTATCCATCTCCAGTCCCCTCTGCCTTTCTATTAAAAGGATATTTGTGATTGGATTTAGAGCTTACCCTAATAATCCAGGATTATGTCTTCATTTCAAAATCCTTAATTTAATCACATCTGCAAAGACCCTTTTTCCAAATAAGATTAACACTCACAGGTTCCAGGTTGATTTGCATATCTTTTGCAGGGACATTTTTCACCCTACTATGCATAATCATGGTATTCAATGATTATTACCTGACTATTAAATCAATTTAACACATTGAGACTAAGGCTTTTACAATTCATTAAAATACATTCCTTAAATGTACTGTATAAATTAGGCAAATTTTAGAAATTTCTAACTATGTAAAGGTCCTCTAGATGGTATGTCTACACACTACTCTGAAATCCTGCACATCCATTTCATCAATCATAGCGCTTAAAAGGATCTCAGTTACTGGAGGTCAGTTTCTGTCTTTCCTTGCCTCTGGGCACAGCTACATTTTAGCTAACACAGGAGGAGAGGTGTCTATTCTGCTCTTAAAGGTCTCTAGCAAAAGAGATTATATAACCTCCCTCAGCAACACATTTTGGCATTTCAAGCACTGAATATTTAAAATCTAACTCTTGCACTCCGGAGGCATGTGAAATAGTAAAACCTTTACAACTCACACATTTACTGAGAAGTTCCAACAGTTGATGCAGCAGACTGCAAATATGAAGCAAATGAGAAAAACTAGAACAAAGAAACAGATTTTGTTTTTATATTATCGCTGATACTATGAAACTCAGATACAATTTGGCATAGGGATAAATTTTGATTTTTTTTTTTTTTTTGGTCTTTTGAGGGAAAAAAAAAGTTTTCTTTAAAAAAGAAAAAACCACAAACTTAAGCCTGCAGTGATTGAAAGTATATTAAGAAATCTTTTAATTCATTTCACTCCTACAAATTTTCTTTATAATGCAGAAAAGACGGAATGATGCTAGGGTCACAGGAGAACCAAGGGCAAATACAGAAATGAAAATTCAGTACACCATAATCTGGTTGTTCTAACTCTTAAACTATGATAGTATTATTTATTGTATCAAAAGTAAAGTTTGACAATTTCACGTGGTAAGATGTAAAACAAAGATAGGTATCTTATGTTAAAAAAAATCCATGATATTTTGGAGGGGGCTAATAGCTCAGTGGTAGAGCACATGGTTAGCATGCAAGAAATCCCGGATTCAATCCCGTCCCTCCATTAAGAACAAACTAAGGGAAAAGACAAAACCTCTGAAACTTTACAGAAGGGAAGCGATTTAATTCAGTTGCAAGTAGCAAAGCAAGTCTTGCTCACAAAGTATTTTGATTATTTCCTTTACATTCTCAGGGACATCTTTACTGACGTCATTTCCACGGACACACGGTTCAAACAACATTCTACATTTTACCAAAGCGAGGATATAATGTGATTCACTGCCTTTGGAAAACAATGATTTTTGTAAGTAACTGCTTTGCTATGGCAGGATTCCACCCTCAGAATAAAAAACAGAAAAGGGATGGTCTAGGTTGATCTGGGCCACTGCCTAACTGCGGTAAAAGTGGAAAACAGCTTTTCTACATCTCCATACCCTTGAGATTCCGATAGTTAGTATAAATAAGACAATACAACCTGCCTATCTGTAAAGCCAGGACCTAAAACTCTCTTAAAACTTTTTCTGAGAATTTTCTTTTGGGTAAGAATTAGTTGAATCTCAAGTGGTTCTCAATTATTAGTACACATTATCTACCTTTTCTTATACACATACATCCTCCTTACTGTATTTAAGGCAACATAATTCAACTCTCCTGATTAAAAAAAAAACGATTGTAGTTTGGTAGTGTGCCTAATCTTGAGGTGAAACCGCTTAATCACTGTACTTAAAGACTGCCGTACAGGTAACATGCTACGCATGTCCCTCAGGAATTATTCAGCATCTGATACATTTAAGATTTAGTCAAATGTATGTATAGAGTCTGAGGTAATAAACTGCTCCTTAGAAGAATTATGCCAAACCAAGGAATGGCTGAATCTAGCAGCTGCTAGAAAAGACTGACCTGCAGGAAAGGAACCGGGAATAGAGAGAGCATCTTAAAACGTGGGCGTTCTGGTAAAGGTCACACTGCATTTTGATCTCCTTGAATCTCTTTCAAGATGCAGAATAATATCTCAAGAGGGTTGAAGGCTATGTGGTTTTTTTCCAAACAGTTTCTTCCCTAATACTTAAGTGTTAGGTGAGTACAGCTGTGTCCTTCTTCAACTTTGAATTTATAAGAGCAACTGACAATTTGTTCTTTGTGAGAAGTTTTGTCTCTTCTACTTGTCTCTTTGGGGATTTCGTGAGCTTAAGTTTGCCAGAAAAGGGAAATTTTCTTCAATCAGATAATGGTGAATAATGTCTTATAGATGAGGATGGATGCAGAGGATGGGAAGGAGAGTGAGGAGGGTAACAAAGTGTGAACAATGGAATAGCTTTTCTCATGATAATGATCTTAGGAAAATTGTACATTTCTATCTTATTGTTAGATACAGATTAAAATGTTTTGAATTGCAAAAATAAAAAACAATGTGTCAGTTCTTCAGTTGCAAAGTCTTTGCTTTAAAAGTTCCTTTGCAAATTGTTAGTTTAGGGTAACAGAGTATTTCACATCATGGCAAATTTCTCAGCAAACTAGGAAAACTTACTTTAAGTATGGAAAAATTGTTATTACTGACTAAAGCTTCTGAATACAGGAAATAATCCAGGACAACTCTCTATCCATTTTTCACTTTTTAATCTTTCTTTTCAAATCCTTAATCTTGAGAACCCAGCGGACTGGCTAACCTGTTTCCCTTTCACTTGCCTTGCTATGTCTGACCAGGAGTGTTTTCTTAAGTAGGGTGAGTAGGTAGACCTGGGATCCCTTAAATAGTCAATGAGACTCAGATACTTACACGAAGGGAGCAGCATCGGGGGAATGACAATGAGTGACTGTGAGGGTTTTCTAGTCCATTATTCCTTTCTTTCTAATACCACCACTCTGCACTCGACAATACAACTTGGGGTCTTTTTTTTTTTTTTTTTTTAATGTTGTTTTGTAAACAGTGGTATCTGTATTAGCAAAAAGGAAAAATAAAAAGAAAACCCTACATGTGTTTATGAGGAATAAGCACAATGCATGTAGACCCTTGCTTAACCGGTCACTCCACTTGGGAGGTCATGTCTCAGAGCCATTTACATGCAAGGACTATTTGGTTGGAGCAAAACGACACAAATAAACCCTAAGCAGTGTATGGTCTTGAATGCCAAGTCATTGGTCCATTGCTTTGTATAGGTAATGTTAGTGTAAAGAATGACAATAGATCATGTGAACACATGATTTTGTAAATTTTTAATATAGATCATGATTTCTTTTCAACATGAATGAAGCTCTTGTTTTGTGTCATTGTGGTAGATCTTCGGAGAAAATTATACTCTATGGCATTTAAATATAGATAATATTGAATAAAATATTTGTTATTGCTGGGAGAATAGAAGTGGTTCATATGTTAGGATCATGTAATTAGCAGCAAGGAATAATCTGAACAAAGAATGAGTTCCTTAAACGAATTGAAGGAAAATTGATACTACAGGAAGAAAGTTTTATCACCTAGGGCGGCTTCACAAAATGATGAAAACGGTAAAATTATTAGAAGGAAATATTTAAGGGGACAAACTAACTCTTTTATGTGCAGTCTTAGTTCCATGACTCAAAGATATAAATTACTGAACACACATTGATGTCATCCCAGATGACATCCGCCTTTTTTTTTTTTTCTTTTCTTTTTTTCTCTCAATACAGGTTCTAGAATTGTTATGTTTTGCAGTCATGGAAACTCATAAGTTGAAATTATCTTGACTTCAAGGTGTTATTTTATTAAGGGTTGTCTTAGGAAATAAAATTCATCAAGGAAGGGAAGATGTGAAATGATAGATGGGGGCTGTCAGCCTGATCTTTTAATTCCTAAGTTAGAGGTTAGGGTTTGGCTAATTGCCTTTTCCTACAACCTATGAAAGAAGGAGTAAAAATTTTTATAAACTACATGATTTGAAAGTTTGAGATTTCATTGTGGTGCTCCTTTTACTTGGTCATTTTCCAGAGAACTGAGGATTTGGAGATGAATGAAGGACTGAAGTGTGGCATTAGTAGGTTCTAACTAACTTAGGGGGGCAATGGAATTAGATTTATTCATACAGAAAATATTTTAAATACACACACTATGCTTATAAAAACATAGTAAATGAAACATTAGGCTCCCTACCTAGAGTTTAGGAAGAAACTTTATGTGAATGGCTGTTTGCTCACCTCTTTTGACCACCAAGAATGAGGTCTGGGCATGAAGAGTCAGGGGAAAGAGGGCTTGCTTTTAATGTAGACTTTATGCTGGAAGAACGGAGGATCTTTTCTAGCTGATAAGTGGAGTAAACTAGCTCAAAAGACCTAGGAGTTTCTGCACTGGAGATGGGGCTGAAGACTTGCAAATGTCTGAAATGATTTTATGCAGCATTGCCTCTCTGCACTTTTCTTATTAAGCAACAGGGTGGTAGATGCCTGAACCAGATCTTTTAATATTCTCATAAACAAAGGATACACATAAAAAGAAAAGACTTTTTACGTGACATACAATGGGAATATCTCCAATAATGAGGTTGAAATACTGCTAGGTCACGAAGCTCCTGACAGTTACCCTACTTTGTTACTGCGTTGTTCTAAATGCTGAGGCAAGGTTTACCTAAGAGAGTAAAAGCGTAACAAGGCAAGACAGCACACTGATCAAGGCCAGCTGCACTAATTAAAAATCAGTTCAAAGTTTAAAAGTGAACAGTAGGCAAAAATAGCCAAAAAAAAAATTTATCTTCTCCAGGGAAAGCAGTCAATGTGAAGGTAAGTAGACAGTGTCATTGAGGTGAGAGGGCTGCAAATTCTTTTAAAGATATCTAAGAATATTTACCATTAACATTTCTCTGAAAATATTTCAGGTTTTCTTTTCTAGAAGTAAAATTCAAAAGTATACTCTGCAGAAAATGTCTTGACACTTCTGGAGATCTCAGAGACAGGTTCTATAAGAAAAATCTGATGGTTCCATCACTGAGGTATTTTGGAATCTTCTAGCCATGTCTAAAACATCTTTTGCCAGCCAATTTTTCCCTTAAAAAGGAAGTAAATCAGGCAAGCAGCACAGTAATTCAGTGAATTCTAAGTTAGTTATAAAATTATACAGCATGGAATGCTGAAACCAGACCATGCAAATGGAAAAAAAAAAAAAATCACTCGTAACTTAACGTAGCAAGAGCCACAGTGGCCACGGAAGTTAGGATGGAGAAATGATAGCTCTTTCGACCAAACAGCTGCCCTGCAGAAGAAATATGCCAACAACAGAAGAGTAGACTAAACTGGAGAAAATGGTGTTTAACATTATTACTGCAGAGCCTAATACAGACTTCCATGAATAAAGTGATAACCAATCATTCTGGAATGGCATTCTACAGGTGATGCTTTATTGTATGAAAATTGATAAAATTTTAAGGATGCAAATACTTATAATTTGAAATAAATCTAAACGTTTATTTTTTTTTCAATTTTTTGAGTGAAAAATGTCCTTAGCATTATTCCCTAGACTTGTTTACACTTTAGACCTATTTTTTTTTTTTTAATGACTATTCTGAGGGTCCATGACAGGCCTGATGACTCACAATTTCCTTGGTGAAAGTCTGATTTTAAGTCTGTGATTTAAAGCCAAACAACCAGCAAACAAACAAGCAAACGAGAAAAAAAAAACTCCCTAAGGACCACTGCTCTCCAGCTAATTTCTTCTATAGTTCTTTATTTCTGCATGTCCTCTAAGTTTTTTATCTGCATATAGTCAGATTGCCATCGTTTCTTGAAGTACCTCGCTGTGCATCTGATAAATCTGCTTTCACAACATTAGAAACTTAATACTACATCCTCTTAGACACTGCACCTACTGCTGTCCAAGCAAAACAAAAGCAAAACAAACAAACAAACAAACAAAAAAAACTGACTACAGATAATTTGTTGTTACAGACACTTTTTTCAATGTATCTTTATTTGTGAAAAATAAAGGATCAAGAGTATAATTGCCATAGCATATACTTTAGAAATAGTTCAAGTTCTTCAGAAATGTACTGTTTTGGTTAATTTATTCATTTATTTATTCTACAAGATCACGGACCTCCTGAACCACGGCCAGCACTGGGGCAGGAGTTGGGGATATGCCCACGTTACTGCCTTCTCTCCTGGAGTTCTCGTTACGGCTCAGGGAGTGCATGCATCGTCGGTATGGAGATGAGTTCAGGTTTCTTTATAAATCTTAAGAATGCCATTGGTGTTGGATTTTTTTGTGTGTGTATGTGTGTCTTATTTTCCTAAACGCAAGGCTGTTTGAAGGAGCAGCATGTAGCCGGCAGTATCTGTAACATAAATTAGTTATAAGGTTTGTGATCTGGCTGACAGCAAAAGCAGATCACATCAGTGTCTGCTGGCTGGTGTGGCAGTCAGCAGTGTTCTGATTCCAGAGCAAACAAAAGCTCCCACAACTTCAGACCTTACCTACCTAGCTGATGTTTTCTGACAGTTATAATGCTACGTAGCTTCCAATATATGGATGTATGCATTTGAATGTGTACATACAATAGTGCGTGTGTATAAAAATCTCTTCTGTCCATGGTTTGCTTGTTCTTTTATATACTTGACTGGGGTTTTTTTATGTTTTGTCTTGTTTTTTACTTTTCTCATGATCATTTCAGTGGACAAAAAGACTTGCCACATCAGATTGAAATGTCAGTCTCTGGTGGTGATGCCAGGCCACTGGAGAAATATAAAGGGGGGAAATGATCAGCTTTGCATTCTGGGAACCACTCTGGCAGCAGGACAAAGGATGGGCAGTATGAGGTTAGAGTCAGGGAAAGCATTTCGTCTCCATCTGATTGTCCAGGTGAGAAATAATGCAAATCTGTGGCGCTGGAGAGAATGTTATTCAAGATATTTTTATGAGACAGAATTCGTAGCTGTTAGGGAGTAAAATTATGAGGTGGGGGGAGTTTTGCAGGGAGGGACTGTTAATTTAAAGGAGGGTTTGAATAGCTTTCCTCTTGAGTAAATAGGCAGATGGAGAAGTTACTCATCGGAGAAGGGATACGGGAGGAAGAAGGGGGACATCGTCTTGAGGAAAGAGTGGCAAAGACAATTTTGAGTTTGCTAAACTTGTGATTTTATCATGGTGTTGATTGATTAAGTGAATGAATGTTCAGCAAGCGCTCGATTAAATGAATCTCAGTCTCAAAAAGAGAAGTCCGTTGGAAATACAGATTTGGGAGTTACCAGAATACAAAAAGAAATCAAAATCATAGGTGCAGCTGAAGTCGACAAGGAAAAATACACGTGCTAAAAATAAAGAACTCAAGACAGAAATTTGGAGAACAAGAACATGACCCAAGAGGGACTTTTGTGTAGGCTGAAGTTTATGAAGAAAATATAGTTGAAAAAAAATAGTTGAAAAAGGTTTGAGTTGCTGAAAGAATTGAGGGAGTACTTGAATGTAGCTGAAAAAGTGAGAGATATTTTAAAAGCCTTTTCAGAAAAGGTGAATATTTCTTATTTATTTGGTATCATACCAACGGTTGTAGTAGAATCTCAAATCATATCAAAAAAGTGTTATATGAAAATGCACTGGCCTTTTTTGCATTCTCATTGTATTATTTATCTGATTACATGCAAATTGATTACTGGATTACATGAGTTTTTATATGAAATGATCATCCCTGATCATTTGGAAAACAGTGGTTCCCAGTCACACATGTCTTCCAAGCTGGGTCACATTTTAATATAAAATGTAGAAAATGTACTTTTGTTGATATCACTGCCAATGTGACCAGAAAATTCTTTAAGTTTTGGCAAGCTGTCAGTCTCAGAGTGGCAGATATAAGGTTTTCAAAAGTCTAACTTTCACTTAAAAGATCGAGTTTTACAATTAGCAACAATTCTGTTTAAGCCAGTTACTTTCCTTGAAGTGACAGGCTTACTTTGTTCCTTTGTGAGAAAATATCTGTTGAATACCCAACTCTGAATGACCACTGTTTGCCAGTCATTCTTGTAAGAATGGTTCCCGTTGCAAAGGAAGCAGTTAGGTCAGCTAGTAACTCAACTGCACAAGTGCTTCTCCTCAAGACAACTCTCATATTTTTGTACCTGAAGACAATGCTCAGATTTCCATACCTGGCAGAAGCTCTTTTTATGTATTTTCCATTTCATGATAAAGAATTTTAAAAGACATTTACGTAGGAATAGAGATTAGAGATTTAGTGTCATTGATAAGTTTTACTGCTTCAACAGGACATTCTGAAGTAACTCTTTTTTTCATGTGAATATGGCAAAGTGAAAAATAAAGTGTCTCCTACTGTAGTCTGGTAACATAGTCACAATTCATGCCATTTTCCTTAACCAATTCCCTTTGCAACATCAGTATAGTACAAAAGAGCAAGGACATCCTAGTACTATGATAAAAATAGTTTTAACTTTATGGAAAGAACCCTAAAAACATCTCAGAGACACATAGGAATCCATTGACCACACTATGAAAACCACTGAAATATAATCTAGACAAGATGCGAATATTAAACACAGACAGAAGGAACCAGAGAAACATGTGAATGTCTTTTGCTCTTTATATACAGAATAAAGTGGAGATTATATCTAGGCGAAAACTTATCCTAAGGCAAACTAATAGAAAACATGACTTTACTAGGTGCCTTACAAGATTAAGATGGTTGTTTAAAAGTAGAGATAAAAGCTAATAGCTTTTAAAATAAATGAAAGTAAAACAGGCAACAGTGATGTACTCTGTGTGTTCTTTATTCTATCATCTTGCTTTAATGACGCGTCCTGATGCTAAATGCTTCCATGCTTCCTCGACTTCTCTGTTCTTTCCAATGTGATGAGCGTTTCTTCATGTAGAATTGGCATCGTGTACCCTTCATTACCGCCAACCTTACATGGAAAAGCTATTTGGACACCTTAAGCACAGCTGGCTTCGTTATCTCTTACATATTATCATCTCCTGAGTTCTTTTTTAAAATATCAATTCTTTGAATGAAAATGAATGTGTGTTTGTACATGCATGACTGAACTAATATGCTGTACACCAGAAATTGATACAATATTGTAAACTGATCACACTTCAATAAAAATAAATAAATAAATGTTAATTCCTGATCCATTCTCAACCTGATTCCTTACATCAACCAAAATACTCAGCTGCATTAAAATGTGTTCAGAGAGTTCACAGTGACCAACAGCATTAAGCACAGCCTAGATGTAAAAAGAATCTTAGGTGTATACGTGCACATCCAGCATACACAGATGTGTGTGTCGTTGTGTATTGAGATTACTACTGAAGGTTTTCTGCTCACATTATTTGTGTTTTGATGTCAACTTTATCTACAGTGTTTAGTTTACTTACAGAAGTAAGAAAGAGAATGTTTAGTGACTGTTTTTGTATGGTTAATAATTTATATAATTATTTGACATTTTAAGTAGATATATACACATATATGTGAATGAATATATATATATATATAGGTTTTCCAGAGAAACGTAATCAATAGTAGATTTCGTAAATGAGCACACACATGCTCACACACACACTCACATACATACACATATACAGAGAGATCAAGAGGGAGATTTTAAAGAATTGGCTCACACAACTGTGGAGGTTGGCAATTCCAAAATTTGTAGGGCAGGTCAGCAGACTGGAAACTCAGCCAGTCTTTGACGCTGTAGTGTTGAAACATAATTTCTTCTCTGGGAAAATATAGTGTTTCCCTGTAAGGCCTTCGACTGATTAGATGAGGCCCACACTCATAATTAAGGGTAATCTCTTTTACTTAGAGAACTGATGGTAGACGCTAACCACATCCACAAAATGCTTTCACAGCTGCACCTAGATGAGTGTTTAAATAGCTGGGCACTACCATGGAGTCAAGTTGCTACTAATAAGACAAGTCAGAACACCCCCAATGGGATCTGTGCTGTGCAGGAGTATCCCTTCAGCAGTATTTCTTGATTGTTATATATACCTTCCAATTTCACTTTTTAATCCAGGACAAGGGCTAAACTAGACTTTGAGATAATTGCACCCCAAGGGGTGTGCTGTAGTGCAGAGTTTGGGTCATGGATTGTTTGCCTGTATTTTGAGGAGGAGGATTTGAGCTGGCAAAACTCTCACATGGGGTTATGAAGACTATTCTCAAGATGAAACCCTAAATTTCTGTCCTCACAGTACCTTGTACTGCTCAGACACAGTTTTAATGAATCCCTTAGGGTATCGGAATAATTTCATCAAGCAAATGTTTTATTTTCTTAAATAAAGCGAGTGCAGCCCAGTGAGAGAGATTCCTTGATGGAGAGAATGAGGAGCCAAGCAAAACAGAACAGCAAGGAACTTTATGTTGCCTGCTAATAAGGATCCATTTATCCTTTTCCTCCCTTTCAGGAGTTCTTCGCTTAGTTTGCTTTTATTCTTAATCCCAGAAAGTGTCCCATTTCCGGCTAACATACTTCTGTTCCTCTGGGAAACAAAGTGCCTCTTAAAGAATCTGCCTGAAATCTTATGCTTGTTTTCCTTGGTAGCCTTGCCTCTGAATTTTGTGCTCAGCCCTCTCCAATGACACTCAAACCTCAGGAAGATTACAACCGCTAAATTTGGAGCAGCAATGCATTTACGGTTTTGTTTTTGTTATTAAAAAGTGAGTGATTTATGATTTGCGATATTAAAACATTATTTTTTTCGCTACTCAGTAACAGAAAGAAATATTAATGATCTAAAACAAATTTCCCATTAATTTGGACAAACCCCTCAGAAGTCACAAAACAGCACTTTGAACACAATATATTATAAAGAAGAGTCTCTAGATAAAGCAACATAAATGAAATGATTTATTCTGAATGTATAAATTATTAAATTGCATATATCAAATTGACTGTACTTGTAAAGATATTGAACTTTAATATAATAATTGATAAATTATGTTCTAAAAACAGTAATTGTGGTTCAAGGCTTTAAGGGGCCATAATTTAAACCAATGGCAGTCCAGCCAGCCAGTTTATGCAAAATAAAAAGTGAGACCATGCTAGTCACTCAAAATTTGCAATAACTTGGGATTCTGAATTGTTAGGTTGAAAATAGTGTCATGACTTCATCCCTTCAAATTTTACCAAGAAACAAGCCTTTCTCAAGTCATACGGTTGACTATAAGGGTTCTCTTACTTGGGATGACAGTGGTCTTAACTGAGTAAGAATTAAATTGGCAGCACCGATGTGTTTAGGGTCTCATCGGTAGAATGCACAAAAATCAGTGTTGACACTTGTTATGAATGCAGACACGACAGTGCCACACAAGACCTGCTGGATTAGATCCTTGGTTCAAACACCAGATTTATACCGTGACATGTGGAGAAACAATGTGCCTAAATTTGACACCAATAATTGTCTCTTCAAGTTCATAAACATAATCCATGCCATCAAATTACGGTTATTACTTGTTTGCTGTAAAATAACGTTTATAGTTTTCATCACATCTAAAATATTTTTATTACATTATATGCCATGGTAAAACAGCCTAAATGTTTATTGAATCAATTTATGTACACAAATTAATTTATAATCTAAATAAACAGACACTAATAATAATTATTCAAAATAAATTAGTATAAATTATAGGTGATTATTTAAAACAATATTAAAGAAAATAAACCTAAAGTAAACCTCTGTTTTTACTACTTTTTGACTAAATTTCACATAATTTCCACTGTTATTCATAACCGTATTATACTGCACACAAGTTAGAAAGGATATCTACTGCTTTGAAATCTAGGAATTTATATTGAAGAATTACAAAAACTTCTTTATAATTTTTTTTCCCTCTTAGAAGTTTCAAGGGTCATTATCTGCATAATTACTGTTATTAAATTCAGGAACAGAGTTAGTTGTTTCAAAATTTAAAAAATAGTTTTTGTCTATCTTTGCTAATAGTTTTTAAGTTACAGGGTTTTTTCCCCCTAAGGAATATGCTAAATGTATTCTATAAAGCATCTACTTAATTGTTACACTGCAGTTTAAGATCAAAGCAACAATGCTCCATAAACTTAAAGAAATTTCATTAAGTAAAACAGTAAGGAGCTTTTACAGAGAGCTTCTAAATTCAGTTCATTTTACTGTCTCAGTTTGGGTTCCTCAGTACATTCATGGATAGAAAATTTGTGACAATTTTAAAAGTATGTATTCTATGTGTGTGTGTGTATGTAATTCTATGGAGAAGACTCACAGCTATAATTAGATTTTCATGAATTAAAAAATTTTAGGACCATTGATCTGGAGACACTGTCTGAATTATTCAAATTCATTCCTGATTCCTGCCCACCTCACATCCCTGAGTGAGCTGCATCTCATTTATTTTATTTTACCACAACTGTATTTGTACTGAGATGTTAGTGCATGCATACACATTAAGGAAAATCAAAAAATTATCAGAAAACGTGAAAGGACAACATTTATATCAACAAAAATGACAGAACAAAATTAAATAATCAGTCGCATGCCTGTAATAGCACATTCAATAATGTTACACTCTTCCACGTGCCTCTCCTTTCTGATGTTATCAAGAGCAAGTGGAAAAACTGATTTTATTACATGCACCTGATTAAGAATATTGTCATAATAGCTGAGAAAAAAGCTAATGTTTTCACCTATTTTAATTTGTATAAGGTGAATGTAACTATACATTTTGTTTTTGATGACATATGATTTACTTTGTATTTCCTTAATTAAAAATGTAAAAAATTATGTTTCTGAAATGAAAGAAAAGCATATGAATTGGAGGGAGTTTCTATGGATAAGTAAATGTTTTCTTGTTGTAGATACATCCCCAGAGATAATTCTACAGTCAGATGAATAGAAATGGTAATTAATGTTACCCTCATGTTTGAAAAGAGTACTTCTTCCAGCATATACACAAACAATAAGTGCAGGGTATAATCTTGCTGCACAGGTCCTCTGAGACTTTCAAAATATGAAATGGTCCCGAATAAATTTGTCATAAAATGTAACGATAATTTAGGGAAATTCAAAGATAGTGTCATTCTTTAAGGAAATAAGACTAAGCTAAATATAAGTGTTATAAAGGCATTGCTCAGTACAGAAGAGAGTTTAGGAGCAGATGACCAGTGTGAGCCACGTTTACATGGAACCTCTAGGGCGCATCATGCCTGATTCCCTTGCTTTACAGAGAACAAACCTTGAACTTGAACCTCGTCTACTATCGTGATTCAGATAAAACACACTTCTCATCAGAAGTCTGTCGATTTAAACTGTTACAATGACAGGTAGACAACCTTACTTAGTCACAAAGCATTCATTATCGTGGTGGATAAATGATGCTGAGCTAAGCGGGTTTCACTCGGATTTCTTTCTTCGTCCAGTATTCCATGAACTCATATTTTAATCTTAAGAGAATGACGAGAAAAGAAGAGAAAGAATCATAAAAATTTTGGGTGGAGTAAAGACGGTGGTGCCACTGACACTTCTATAGTTGTTAAAGGACGAGATACACTGCCTTAGAACCACGTTGAAAAAGCATCTGAAGAAGAAATGGGGAGAGTACCTGACCACTGTGCCCTGGAACACCCTATCACAAGGGCCCCTCCAGATCCTAGTAGGATTAGCAGTGTGCCCATGGGGAGATGCTGGGACCTGCTAGAAAACAAGGATAACTGGGTACAGGTAGTTCCTGACAGAAAATCACCAGAGGTGACAGATAAAGGCAGAAGACAGTGGCATTATTAGCAAGTAACAATTGATAGACCAGAGTATATTTATTCATATTTTGTTGCATAGAATAATGACTAAAATAATACTTTATATTTTCATTTAATTGTGTTGCAGAGTGGCTGCAGAAATAGGGTGGCAGTGACCTCCAACAGTGTATTTCTCAGTGTGTAATAAAGGTGTATAAATGATTAAAGAATAAGGGACCCAGAAGTGGGGAAAAACACAAACTAACACATAATTAAACTTTTTAACAAAATCATGTGAGAATTCCTTAGAAGAGTCTTCAAAATGGGAACTTCACAGGGCACTGGGGTCCAGCAAAAATAGAGATAGAAATCTGAAAAGATACGGGTTGTATGCAGATGGTATAGTAAGAGTGCCAGACGTTTGGCTTGGAAAAAATATCGTATTGCTTGAAAGAAGGATAGAAACACAGCCCAGGTCTCTTGAGTCTTACATCAGGGCCCTTTCTAATGGTTATATATGTTTAATACAATCTCCTGAGTTCTAGAAATGATGTCAATATTCACAGGAAAGCTACTTTGTCAGGTTGCCCATCAGTTTGTTAAAAAGTTTTGATTTCTACAATTAATATAATGAAGGTCAACAGTGGCATACTACAATTACAATAGGAGGCTTGGCACCTTCCTCAAGTCCTATTTTGATCTGCAAAAATGAAAAAGAAAGAAAGTACAAATATTCAAAGTCAAAGCTAAGGATATGATCATATCATGATGCTGGGATGTGTTAAGAAATGACCTGGCAGGGTGGAGAGATGGTTGAGAGTTTTCAGAAATGTAAGAGAGGTTAAAGATTTTTATATCCATCTGCCAAAGTTTTGGGATTTCTTCAAGAAGAAGCTTATTTTTTTGAAGTCAGTCCTTTAGACTCCTCTTAAATCAATTTTTTAAAAGCAGATGGACTTCAGACTTGAGAGGCCAAACAAAAGCTGGAGGGGAGTCAAGGGGAAAAGGATGCCAGAGATTTAGGCTCAGAGTTTATGCAAAGGGAACCATTGCAGTTCACACATGTACTAGCTCAGGCAATCAGAAAGGTCTCATCTGGGAGCCCTAATGTAGTTTCTGGTCTTATCTAATTTGCATATATCTTTCCTGACTGTTTAGCATAGGAAATCTTTGGCAATAATGGATTTGACGTTTTTGATCTTGGTTATACTTTCCATAGTTAATAAGTAGCTAGTAGGTGACCATACGGTAGGCACCTTAATGTCTATTCAAAGGCTGGCTCTGACTTACCCTTGTGCCAACTGACATGTAGAGTCATAGATTAGGTTTTTTCCAGTTTGTTTGTTTAGTAGGATATCTAAACACTTTTAAGACTAGCTAAGAAGCCACTCTGCAACACAATTAAATGAGAATATAAAGTATTATTTTAGTCAATTATTCTATGCAACAAAATATGAATAAATATACTCTGGTCTATCAATTTTTACTTGCTAATAACGACAATTTATTGCTTTAACCCTGGAGTTTCCAGTCCCATTCTGAATGCTCTCTGCCTCTTGCTAGTCTGATGTGAAATTTTCATTTTCTTTTTTGCTGAATCTAGACGTACGATTTATACTTTGCTCCTCAGAGGAGAAAGAATGACAACTCTTGAGCTGAATCCTATTAAATGATTCCCAAACTGGGTAGATTCACAAGGTTTCTAGACTTTCTGTTTAACTCTGTTTTCAAATTCCTGTGACTGAAAATCTGATATTTCACTGCTTTGCTAGTTTATGCCCAGTGGTGGGTTAGTCTCTCATTTTGGGAACATGGTAATAAGAAGATGGTAAAATTTACAAGTTCCTTTATGTTTATCTTCCAATAAATAACTACTACTAATCATATTGACTGAATTTTACTTCTCACAATTCATTTATTTTCCCAACTGCGCTTGTATTTCCATATGTGCTTCCCATATCAGTTAAGGCAACACATCTTCCAACTCCCCACTTTAAAGTCTTTGTCATATCCTTTGCCTTAACTTCTGCCTCCAAGAAGTCACAATACTTCATCAATCTCACGTTCAAAGTGGATCTCGATTCCCTTTCCTCTCCATCCTCTTGATTTCATAATCTCATCTGTTTTTTTCAACTTGGCTATTTCAGTAAAAATAATTTATGAACCATTATCCAAGACTATAGACTTTCTGCTCTCCTATTCATTTCTCATATTGGTATTATATAGTCTTCCTAAAATTTAGACCTGATCATGCTTTCTCCCACCCAATCCCCACTCCACCCCCTCTACCCCCTCCACACACACACACACACACACACAAACCCCAAAATAGTAATGCTGTTGTATTGTTTGTGGAAAAAAAATCCAAGCTTCTTGAAAAGGCATTTAAAGCTCTCAATAGATTTCAATTAACTTTTCCATCCTGTACCTCACACTTAACTGATACAGTTAAACTTCACTTGGTTAATGACCCATCCCTGAACACACTATGCCAAATAGTCTGGCATTTTAGGGGGAGAAAATATATGTCTTAATATCCATTAAATGATTTTAGAAACAAGAAAAGAAAAGAAAAAAGTGTTGGGTTAGAACCAAGAGTCATAATGTGATACGTTCCTGAAGTGGTTTGCACAAAAGTGTGATTTTATAAATAGAAACAATCACCTAAGAACAGGAGTTTGATATATCGACCATGCTGTATTTTAAAATTAAAGTAAATGTGAGGCATCCAAAGACAAAGACATTTCATGAGAGGAGAGTAAATCTGTGCATCTCATCCTGATTTCAATAAGTTACAACTGTCTACAAAGTCAATTTTAGTTCCACTTAAAAAGATTGAACATTTTGCAATCAAAGCTATTCCTTGGATTTCAAAAAAAATTCTGGTTGTCCTTGGTGTCTTTCATTTTGTGAATGAAGAACTTTGTTCTTGCTGGTCTGGGAGTAGTTTTTACTGGTGATGTTTTCCTTTGGCCAGGAAACAGATTAAGGGCCTCTCTTTCTGGCAGATCCTTCTTTCTATTGGATGTAACGATTGAACTTACTTAAAAGAATACTTCTATTTATTCTGGCTGTTCAAATTCATCTTGTAGATGTCTATAAATTTGAAAATTTGAGGAAATAAAAAAATGGAGTTTTTAAATGTACACCTGCAGATGAGTTATCTTAAATATACCCGGGAGAGAACAAGAACAAAAAAATAATAATGCTATTTTAACAATGAGACCGCACACAGGAGTAATTTATAACTACAAACGCTCTATTTCATCAAAGAAATATGTATGTAAATTCATTTTTAGTCATCAGCTTTTCTGGTCTTTTGCTTTGAAATGCTTTCATCCTCAAGAAACAAAGCCATGTGGTTTGCCATAACTGTTTGCTGATTTTCCTTAAGTGCGTGGAGTATCTTTCAACTAGAGCTGTTTGAAATAATTATGAGAAAAAGCAAAGCATAGTTTTTCTAACCATAAAGTGTTTTACATTTGCCTGTTGAGAAAATCAGTTTTTCTGCTCCTGGAAAATAAGTTTTTAAACACTATAAACTCTTTTATTGTAATGGGTATTTCCTGTCTTCTTGCTGGCAGCCTGTATTTTGGAGAATGTCATACTTTGTAATGCTGACGAGTTGAAAAAGTTTGCCCAAAAAAAAAAAGAAGCAGCAGACCAAAATGGAACATCTTTGCATGAGGATTTTCTGGGATTTTCTTAGACTCTGTAACTGAAAAGATAGGTAACCTCTTGCATAATCTATGAAAAGTAAAATGCCACCTTCCCTTACAGAACTTCCAGAGCAGGATGATAAAATCTTTTCAAACATAATTCAAGTGCTATGGGGAAGGTTTGGAAGCTGTCCTCTCTGGCTTTACTTCCCATCTGTGCATTGGTTTGGAAGCATTAATGTTTATTTTGTTTCTGCATCAAAAACGATTTATCAATTATGCATACAATCAATCATTACTAACTGGAAACAAATTCAAAAGCACAATCTCAGGGTGTTCATTCCATTTTCCACAGGAATGATAACAGTATTATCAGAAGTTTTTAGGTTTTGACTTCAATAAGGAAAATCCAGGAAAAAGCCTTGTTCCTTTTTCCCCTCATAAGTGACATAATGAAAAATTAGCATTAAGTCAGTAGTTTCTTTTGGTCTTTAAAAGGACATAAGTCATAGGCAGATTTTTCAGACTGAGAGTTGAGGCTTTTATATTTTTATTTACATGACAAAAATTTGTGTTTATTTTTTAAAATTTCCTTTCCTTTTTCTCCATTATAGGATCTCTGCCCAAGTGAATTGATATTCTTGTCCAGAAGACTTTTATTGATATTGTTGACTAGTAACACAAAAAGGATATTTATTAACGTTGACACAAATTAATCGATAGTCAATTTAAGGAAAAAAAAATGGAAAATTTTATTTGAGCCAAGCTGAGGATTATAACCCCGGTGATGGTCTTTCAGAAAGCTCTGAGGACTGTTCCAAAGAGGTCAGGGAGGGAGGCCAGTATAGATGTGATTTTGGCAAAGAGATACGTGCGATCAAGCTCACATCTTGGTATAAAATGACTACTATTCTCAGGGAACAGATATCTAAGTTAATGGTTTTAGTGCTTTGCTAAGTATGGGAATATGCAAGAAACTGAGTTCATAACTTTTTTTTCTAGAAACGTGTAACTATCTGCAGGCCAGTTCTGCCATTTTTCCCAGAGCACAAAATGTCTCATCCTGGTCTTCACCCTGAATTCCTTTCAGGGTATACTGTAGTCAGCAGTGGTAAGGCCACTAATTGTTATAGAACTTGATCATGGGCAATACTCTATATTTTACAGCCCCCTCGCTCCTTTTTGTCTTAATCTCAACCAAGGTTTGGAAGGCATTTCATGACCAGTCTGTTCCATGCTGCCAGGAATGCTCATTCCCGTATCAGGCGAGGGTTGCATTGCTTGACCACTCGATGTGCTCTCATCAGACTAAGCCCTGTTACAAGTAGCCAGCAGCCTCTGGACCGCCTGTTTTACTAGTCTGTTAGGGTCCCAGAAATGGGTACCTCTTGTTGCTTCTGCCCACATCTGGAGTTACACTATGTCAGTCACTGATCTTATCAAACTACACATTTGGTCAATTGTTTCAAGTTGCCTAGCCATCATTTTTATTGATGGCTCAGTCACATTTTTGGTAATGAAAAAAACTATAATCTTGTGAAACAGGCAGAATACAAGTAATATAGCCGGTAACATTAATAAGGTCGTAGATAAGTAACGTTATCTTCCAAGGGGTTACATGGCTGGTCCAGAAGAAGGAAAATCGATCTTTATGGCTGAGCTGGTGTTTCTTCTGTTGGTGGGGTCTGGTTACTGCATGAGGCAGGTGCACAAAGCAACTGGAAGGGAGGGAGGAGGTCCAAACAGAAAGAGAAAATGTCATGTTTAAATTTTTCTTGTCTTGCCTTAAGATATGAATTTTATTTCATCAATTTATAGGCATAATTGATATTATAATGTTTTGTATGAACTTATAATAATCAAATGAAGTGCTATTTTACAATGTCAAATTCCTGCTGAGGATCATCCACTTAACCCCAGCAATCTGGGTTTTGTTTGTTTGTTTGTTTGCTTGTTTTTTTGTTTTGTTTTGTTTTTTGTCGTCCATCATCCTCTGCCTTAAGTAGAGAAAAATTAGCAGGAAAATGTCCCAGTTTGGGGGCGTGGAGGAAGACCTCATCCCTGTATGAATCAAACCAAGTCTTGCTTCCTGAATTTGTGCACTTTCAATAGAAAACTCTCAGGGCAGGAACTCTGTCTTCTCTAATAACTTGCATAAAGCCAAGTACCTGTCATCACAAATAAATAAATGATAATAATGGTGAAAAAATGAAATATGGAAACCAAACTTTTTCACTTATCCTCTCTTCATTTCCCTAATATGTGGTATAATTTTAGTTAGGCTATTTATGGCTAAAACAGCAAAGTCTTCATATGGGAGAAATTGCTTTTTTGTTTTGCTTGTCCACTGCCCCCCATTCATCATGCCTCCAGTCTAGTGCCAAAAAGGGCTTTCATAATTCTGGCTAAAAACGGCTGACTGAGCGTATCAAACCCTGCTCCACCCAATACATCACTAAAGAAAGAACTGTGTTTTGCAGTATCTTATTACATTTTTAGTTTATGAGGGATTAAGACAGTTATAAACATTAATTGTAAATGTTCACAATCAAATAGGAGAGTGAGTAAAAGCAACGGAGACCGAAGAATAAGAGGCAGACATACTCTTAGGTTTTGGCATGACTACAATGTGCATGGGAAAGCTAGTAAGTTTTCTAGCTCAAGAAATTTATATTCCTTTGAGGTCCTAAATTATTCACATTAGCTCTCCTTGTTGAATATATAGAACCAAGTTAATTAACTCCATCTTTTGCTGAGCACTTGCAGCTTCTGGATGAATTGGTTTTTTGTGTTTGTGTTTCATATAGATATCATTATGATTCAGGTTGAATTTTCTTCTTCAAAATTTTAGGGGAATTAATCACAGAGCTCCAATTCAACTGCAATCATAATAACCTTTACTACTGAGAGTGCTGTCAATCTGATTGAGTTAAACAACCTGAGTTAGGGATCTGACCATTAAGGTAAGAGGAAGTTCTACAAAACAATCAGTTTATTTAATGACTTCAGGCAATGTTGCATTTCTTGTGCTACTCTGCTCACAAATATCCTCTCCATGACCAACCTCCAAACCAAGATGGCTTTGAGTACACTCACATAATTGTAATTCATAAACTTAGTTTCCACAGTGATTTTTCTGTATATTTAAAAAAAAATTTCCCTCTGCCACCATCATTATCCCGTCTCCAAAGAGGGAAGTGTAATTGTTATGTACGGCTGCACTTTATATTCTATTATTATTGTATTTTTCCGATGTGCAGAGCTGAGACCCCAGTGCCCACATCTGTGCTAAGTGACCCTGTTTCCTTTCAATATCTGCTTGACTTAAAGGTGGTTATCTCTTAGAAGATCTGAATATTAGGCTTACAACTTTCAGACTTTAAATATCAGAATGTCTGTCACTCTATAGTAAAGCCAAGAGATATAAAGTGTGCAAATGTTACATTTCCAGTCATGCAGAGGAAGTTGATCTGAGAAAAATCAGGCAGAAAGGAAAGATGAAAGATAGAGAAAGCAGAGTTTTAGGAGTTCTACTTAGCCATGACACCCAGCCACTGTTGCAGTTATTCGAAATTCCGCAGTCCTGCTGGTAAATTTCCCTCATGCCTGAGTTCCTTTACATTAGGTTGCAGTTGTTTGCAATATACAGTCTTGAATCATGCAAATTACTTGACTTTAAGTGACAAAGGTGTATCTTCCAGTTATATGAAATATTAGCTCTTGTTTCTCAAAGTCTGTTCTCTTATTTTTTTCTAGAGTCCTTTTTCAAAAGAAGATTCTATCTTGCTAGAATTTGGCTACCTAGATATTTCGTGCTCTCTATATATGTGGAGAAATATCCATAATTGATGCTTTTCTCATGCACAATCAATATTCCACCTCATGGTAATTCACCTTAGCTTCTGGTGAACAGAAATGCCTTATTACTTAAAAATGAAGATTCCTGGTATTCATTCTACTACTTTGTAAATATCTCAAAGAGATTTTTTAATATCATGAGTATGAAATAGTGCAATAATATTTTTATGTTTAAAATACTCAGACATGGTAAAGAAAAAAAAGCTTCTTAGTCGGATGCTCTGTCTTTGTATGTCAGCTCTGTACCTATGAGGTTTACTCTTTGAGAAAGTCATTCAACCCCTCTGGTACACAACTTCCTCCTTTGTAAGGAAGAAACATATATATACATATATCTTCTATATGAGGAAGAATTATATATATTATATATATAATTCTATTTGTGGCTTGTACAAGAATTGTTTACAGGAAGGGCACCACTTTTATTGAGGCACTGCTATGTAAGTTTATTTTGGATTCCAGAGCAAGTGTATGAGAATGAGTCATCTTGCAGGGAGGCCTTAGAGACGATGGCATGCTGCTGTGTATAAAGGAAAAGAGGACTGTTTTGGTGCTGGAAATGGAGAAGAAGGGAACTGGGGAGGAAAAGTTTTATGGATGGTAACACCTGTGATGGTCTGGAATGAAAGAGATGTAGAGAAATTAATTGTTGGCAGGTCATTTTGGAGGCAAAGGGTAAAGGTAATATCCTGAGAAATACCACAAAATAATGAGTGCGAATAGCTTCATCAGGCACAGAAAGGATGAAACAGGACACGGCACCAAGGTGTCTAGTCCCCCCACTCTGTCACTCCTAGTGAGCTAGACACAGACAAAATCCAAGTCAGGATATTTTTTTCTCTGTCATAAATGAGTTGCTTTTATAAATGGCTCAACTAAGCAGGTCTCATACTTTCTTGACGGGTAAACTTGGAGTCATAAATTTCAGCCTCGAAATGTCGATTGATGTGATGTTTCACCACAATCAGGGCCTTACTGCTCACTGGCTGGCTTATTAGCGATGGACCTATAACATCTAATTAGCTCAACTGTTTTCTATCATTGTTGAAAAAGTGTTTGAAAATTAAAAAAAAAAAAAGTTAAACTAGGTAACATTTCACATTTTACTATAGTAACATTGACTTTGATTTTAATGGGAGACACCATTTATTTCAAGAGAAACATCAATGATTTACCTGTGTTATATTAACAGTCTCAAACAGCTTTCAGAAGTGTTCTATGCATACGAGTTTCCTGAAGGTAATTTTTTTTGTGGGACGTGGGGGGTCAACATAATATTCTGAATTATAGAAAATTTCCAGGTTTTGTTAGAGATAAAAAATGTGCACCACTCCCCCCCAACTGCTGATTGCACTAGTACTTCCTACATCAAGGTAGTGTAATAGAGCTAGTTCCTCATGGACGTGAGAGGAAAATAGTGGGCCTCTTAAATACCGTGGGCTACAAAAGCCCATCTTTGCACAGATGAGAAAACAGCTGTGTCTTCCTAAGCTGTTT
This sequence comes from Camelus ferus, assembly GCF_009834535.1. Lineage (NCBI taxonomy): Eukaryota > Metazoa > Chordata > Mammalia > Artiodactyla > Camelidae > Camelus > Camelus ferus. The sequence continues at coordinate 19,885,989 of NC_045720.1, forward strand.
GCTGTATAGACATCCTTTAAAAGATAGTCCAAAACAAGGAGAGTCAGTGCCTCCTTTGCAAGATGTAAAGAAACAAGAAAGAACAATGGGAAATTACGTTCCAGCATTAAAAAGAAAGCAGAGAAGAAAGAATCAGTATATTTTTGTGTGAGAAATGTCTCATACAATTTTTTTTTGATAGGTATCTTTGAAAAGGTGGGATGTGAAAACTTTAAAAAGCGCAACTTAAGAAGAAAAAGCTTTTGCCCAGCAAAGAAAACCATAAACAAACCAAAAAGACAACATACAGAATGGGGGAAAATTTGCATATGATGCTACTGACAAAGGATTAATTTTTAAAATATGAAAACAACTCGTATAGGTTAATATCAAAAAACCAAAACCCCAGTCAAAAAATGGACAGAAGACCTAAATAGACATTTCTCCAAAAAGATATACAATGGGCCAACAGGCACATGAAAAGATGCTCAGTATTGCTAATTATTAGAGAAATGCAAATCAAAGCTGCAATGAGGTATCACATCACACCAATCAGAATGGCTGTCATTAAAAACTCTACAAATAAATGCTGAGGAAGGCATGGAGAAATAGGAGCTCTGAATAGTGGCAGGAAATCTAAGGTGGGGAGATATAAGAAGCAAATTCAGGTGTCAAAGATACTTGAAGTAATGTTTACCATAGGATTGTCCGTCCATTTGCTTCATATGTTTCAAAAGTTATCTATGTTTAGAACTATACCATCAGACACTGGCTAGGATACTATAGTAAATATGTATATACTTGGGTTTTTTACTGACTAATTTACCAAAAATCCATTCTTATATAAATTTTAGATTTAAAACAAAAATTAACAGTGTCCATCTCTTTGGATATTTACATTTCTGTGTCTAATAATGAGTGCAATATTCAAATGACTCCATAAAATTCTGAATCAAGGCTTTAAAAATTGATCAGCATAGTCAACCTACTAAGATATTTCTGTATGCAAAACTGAAATTCGACTCTTTTCTAACCATTAATAAATAAATTCTAAAAACAGCGTGCATCTAATCAAGTTTAATTTGGGGGGAAGAATGCTCCATATGGCTACTTAGACTCCTCAGGCATATGGCAGTCTGGGGAAAATCATTATTTTCCCCCTTTGGAGATAACAGTTCACCTTTCTATTTCTACAGTGGTTTATAGAATTTGTTCTTTTCTCTATTTACAGATTTCTTTTCTGGACACATCCTTAGCTCTACTGTCTGCTCCCACATAATACTAAGTGTTTGACAAATGGTTTCCATTTTTCCTTTGTCCTCAGAGATATGTGGACTACACCTGACGCTGGCTTACCTGGGCTCTGGAAACTTCCCCCATGTACGACATCTCTCAGGTAGCCCACAAAGGCCTGTGTGAGCAATAAACACACTCTATAAATTTGTCAAATATGATTTTCACAATAATAGATAGATCTGGAATTATTCTACCATTTTCTCTATTATTCATCAGTTTGAAAAATGCATGTCTAATATTTTCCTTAATGCTTTTCTCTAGTCCTTGAATTCACCAAACTTCTTCCTGTACCACTGTCTTTGCACGTGTAGCTTTCTTTGCATGAAGCCCTCTTTCCCTCCGTGCTAGGTAACTCCTGCCCATCCTTCGGCCCTCAGGGTGCATATGGATGTGTGTCAGTGTTTGTGCTGAGTATCTGTGACACATTTAAATACTGTATTTCTGTTAAAATTGATTAAAGTTAAAAGGTCCTCCCTAAAGTGTTAATAGTGAAATTAGATTTTCTCATACATTTTACTGTTTCTTATATGTCTCATTTGCAATACAGTTTCTAAACTCAACTAGAATATTCATACTATATATATTCATACAATAAATACTTCAGATATTCATACTATATATACCACATACTTCAGAAGAGACCTTCACAGGGGAGAGTGAAAAACAACATGTGTGTTCCTGGGTCATATTCTTGAGACATATTGGATTCTTGTTCATATTGAGTGAATTATTTGACTAGAATTTGATCCTAAATATGCCTTGATATTTTTACTAAAGACAAGTGAATGAAGGAAAAAGAAGATCTATGGGAAATAAAGTAAAAATCAAAATCTACTCCTTGCTGGAAATATTTAAAGAAAATATTTTTATATGATCTAGACTCAATATTTGCCTCTTTTCTTACAATATATTGCCCAATAAATGTACTTAATTATGAATTAAAATGTCACTACAATAAATAACAAGAGTGCTGTCTGTCTTTTTCTAGTCAATGAGTTCACGCTACATTTTGGGAATATTTTTCTACTTAGTCTTTCAGTCACTAAATGATTTAACAAATGTTAGCAAGTTTATCTTAAAATATTTCCTATTTATTGATATGTGATATATATTTTGAAATGTAAATTGAAAAAAAAGCATTTTTGCTTCTCTTTCTTCTGACAAGAGATGAAAACACATTTTCAAATAAGTCTTTTTTTTCATTTTTTAATATTTTTTATTGATTTATAATCATTTTACAATGTTGTGTCAAATTCCAGTGTAGAGCACAATTTTTCAGTTATACATGAACATATATATATTCATTGTCACATTTTTTCTCTGTGAGCTACCATAAGATCTTGTGTATATTTCCCTGTGCTATACAGTATAATCTTGTTTATCTATTCTACAATTTTAAAATCCCGTCTATCCCTTTCCACCCTCCACCCCCTTGGCAACCACAAGTTTGTATTCTATGTCTATGAGTCTATTTCTGTTTTGTATTTATGCTTTGTTTTTTTGTTTTTGTTTTTTAGATTCCACATATGAGTGATCTCATATGGTATTTTTCTTTCTCTTTCTAGCTTACTTCACTTAGAATGACATTCTCCAGGAGCATCCATGTTGCTGCAAATGGCGTTTTGTTGTTGGTTTTTATGGCTGAGTAGTATTCCATTGTATAAATATACCACATCTTCTTTATCCAGTCATCCATTGATGGACATTTAGGCTGTTTCCATGTCTTGGCTATTGTAAATAGTGCTGCTATGAACATTGGGGTGCAGGTGTCATCCTGAAGTAGGGTTCCTTCTGCATATAAGCCCAGGAGAGGGATTCATGGGTCATACGATAAGTCCATTCCTAGTCTTTTGAGGAATCTCCATACTGTTTTCCATGGTGGCTTCACCAAACTGCATTCCCATCAGCAGTATAAGAGGGTTCCCCTTTCTCCACAGCCTCTCCAGCGTTTGTCATTTGTGGATTTTTGAATGATGGCCATTCTGACTGGTGTGAGGTGATACCTTCTGAAAGGTGTATCAAAGCTCAGAAAGGATGGAAGTGTATAAACAAAGGCTACTATTTACTCCATGAAGACAAGGCTAAGCATTCTGGACATCTATCACTTTTCTAAACTTACTGTGGCACCTATGCGAAGAGTGTCAATGAATATTATAGGTGAACTTGAAAATATTTTAGTACTGTATACAATATTAAGCTTCCTGCTGGCTAGATATTTACTGTGATCTGGCAATGCAGGGCAGGCATTGTTGAGTTGACTCATGGGAGAAGAACACCGTTCTGCTTGATAAGTAGCTCGATCAGTCAGATCAACATACCAGGGCCTTAGCTAAGGAAATCTTTCTATTTCACTAGAATTCTTAATGGCTTAGAACTACATTTCTGCATTTCTATTGCCCAAGGGTTAACTCCAATTTCTATAAACAGGCTTATAGTTACATAGTCATCGTGGTGTTTTTTGAAAGCAAGTATCATCAGACAATGTCAGTTAATTTACTTTACGTAGAAACATCTGCCAACTTTTACCTGATGTGATTTGTGAGTTGTTTTTAATGAATGATTGATTAACAGTTGAGTATTATATGTAACAATAAAATATTTTGCATTTTATTGATATGTTTATATTGGCAAAGATTATTCCTCTGCTAAACAAAGATATGGTAGAGTTGAGGATCAAGCTTATTTCATTGGAGCCAGTTCAAGTAAAAAAAAATGAAATATTGATATAATAAAATGGCTACATTAATTGTTTTTGGAAAACATAACCAACATCCCCTCTTTGGGAAAATTACCTCATTGGACAAATATATGATCTTTCTGACAATGGTCTTTATGTTAATAATGTCTATAATACTCTTAGTCAGAAACTCAGAGACTATATCTCACTTTTTGAACGTAGGCAGCATTTGCAAAATATTGGTAACCATTCGCATGAATCTGACATGGCCCAAGGCAGCTTTCTTGTTGTAAAAATAAAAATGTACTGTGTTTCAATCACTTAAACACTCTCCACTAAAACTGATCTCTTCTCACTGCCTGCCCTCATCAGTTAGAATAATGAATAGCATAATTAACTCTTTATTACAAATATTCTGGACAAGTACAAGAGGGATCGGGATCTTTGTTTTATAAATGAGGAGCTCAAGCTTCAATAGGGTCATAAAGTTAGCCCAAGATGACATAAGAAGACTTGGAAGCCCAATTCAGTTCTCCTCTATCTATATATACGTACAAAACTTCTATCAGCTCTTCCTAGAAATATCAACACCAAATTAAAGTTCCAGCAATTAAAGCCTATGGCCTTAAAAATTATCCTCATTTATTATGAAAGACGTCATATATTTGAATATACAGTTTTCTTCTAAGTTGAATGTGTACTGTTTGCTCATAATGTGAAAGGTACACTCTGCCTCTTTGACCTTCAGTACAGCAGCAGTTCTCTCCTAGGAAGCGATGTTGCACTTTGGCTTCTAGAAAAGGGTACAGTTGTAATATGATTTCTGTGTTAATGTTTCCTTCCATAAGTTATGTTGCTTCTTCTGCTCCCATTATGGTTGGGACTGAATATAGTTCTCCGTGGTGTACAAAACTCAGAGTGAAATAAATCAGGGCAGATAGGGCTTTTGAGAAAAATGTATCTGCCTCCTTGCTTAGGTAGTTGAATGTGAAAAGATGTAATATATTTAAAACAAAAACAAAAACTCATCAGCGAGAGGGAAATCAAACTAGGCAAGATGGCTGTTAAAGGACAAAATACCATCCCTAAGATTTCTGAAAAAAAAAACCAAAAACTGGCATATTTGAGAAGCTATCTTTTTTGAGAGACCTTTATAGAGGATTCAGGAAAGAATACGAGAATATTGGAGAAATTGCAGGTTTGATTCCAGACTGCCCTAATAAAGCACATATCACAATAAAGCAAGTCACACAATTATTTTTTGGCTTCCCAGTGCATATAAAAGTTATGTTTACACTATACTGTAGCCTGTTAAGTGTTCAATAGCATGATGTCTTAAAAAACAATGTACATACTTAAATTAAAAGTATTCTATTGCTAAAAATGTGCTAACCATCATCTGAATCTTCAGCAAGTTGTAATCTTTTTGCTGTTGGAGAGTCTTGCCTTAATGTTGATAGCTGCTGACTGATCAGGGTAGTCATTGCTGAAGGCTGGGCTGGCTGGAGTAATTTCTTAAAATAAGACAGTAATGGAGTTTGCCACATTGATTGACACTTCCTTTTGCAAATGATTTTTTCTGTAGCATGCAATGCTGTTTGACGGTATTTTACCCACAGTAGAACTTCTTTCAAAATTGGAGTCCGTCCTCTCAAACCCTGATGCTGCTTCATCAACTAATTTGACGTTATGTTCTAAATCTTCTTTTGTCATTTCAACAGTCTCCACAGCATTGTTATGAGAAGATTCTATCTCAAGAAACCAGTTTTGCTCATCTGTAAGAAGCAACTTCTCACCTGCTAGAGTTTTATCATGACTTTGCAGCAATTCAATTCTCTATTTTCAGGCTCCACTGCTAATTCTAGTTCTCTGGCTACTTCCACCGCATTTGCAATTACTTCTTCTACTGCAGGCTTGAACCCTTAAAGTCACTCATGAGTGTCAGAATCAATTTCTTCCCTACTCCTGCTAATGTGGGTACTTTGACCTCTTCCCATGAATCACAAAAGTTCTTACTGGCGTCTAGAATGGTGAATCCTTTCCAGAAGGCTTTCACTGACGTTGGCCTGATCCTTCAGAGAAATCACTATCATAATTAATGATAGCCTTACAAAATGTATTTCTTAAATAACAAGGCTTGAAAGTCAAAATGACTCCTGGATCCTTGGGCTTGTTAAGCAGGAATGGAAACAGCATCTCATTGTGCATCTAGATCAGAGATATTGAGTGACCAGGCTCATTGTCAGTGAACAGTAATACTTTGAAGGCAGTCTTTTTTTTTTTTTTTTTTTTTTTCCTGAGCAGTAGGTTTTAACAGTGGGCTGAAAATATTCAGAAAACCATATTGCAAACAGATGAGCTGTCCTCCAGCCTTTGTTGTTCAATTTATAGAGCATGGGAAGAGGAGATTGAACAGAATTCTTAAGGCACCTAGGATTTTCAGAATGATAAGTCAGCACTGACTTCAATTTAAAGTCACCAGCTGCATTAGCCTCTAACAAGAGAGTCATTCTTTCATTTGAAACTTTAAAGCCAGACATTGACTTCTCCTCTCTAGCTATGAAATCCCTAGATGGCATCCTCTTCCAGTATAAGGCTGCTTCATCTACATTGGAAAGTCTGTTGTGTAGTGCAGCTACCTTCATTAATCACCTGAGCTAGATCTTCTGGGTAACTTCCTGCAGCTTCCACATCAGCGCTTGCTTCTTCACCTCGCACTTCTGTGTTATGGAGATGGTTTCTTGCCTTAAACTGCATGAGCCAACGCCTGCTTTTCTTCTGCATCTTCCTCACCTCTCTTAAACTTCATAGCCTGGACAAGCATTAGAGCCTTACTCTGGATTAGGCCTCGGCTTAAGGCAATGTTGTGGCTCATTGGATCCTCTGTCCAGACCAGTAAAATTTTCTTCACGTCAGCAATAAGGCTATTTTGCTTTCTTATCATTCGTATGTTCACTGGACTGACACTTTTAATTTCCTTCAAAAGCTTTCCCTTTGCATTCACAACTAAGTTAACTGTCTGGTACAAGAGGCGTAGGTGACATAGAGACAAATGCTGTTGTAAAAATGTAGCTGTAGACTTGCTCAACACAGGGTTGCCACAAACAGTTCATGAAAGGTGTAATAACTGTGAAGTGCAATAAATCAGAGCACAATAAAATGAGGTAGGCCTGTACAGACTCAGTCTAGGTGCAGGAAAGATCATCAGAGACAGAAACAGTATGTTTTAGATGGCGTCAAAAATGAACTAGAAAAGCTTCCATTTAACAAACTATAACCTGACCTAATAAGGGTATGTAAACCACCTTGTAGAAAAAGCAATTGTTTGCACTAACATTTCAGTAGTATTACTTCAGCTTCCTGGAAAACATTTTATACCATATCAAGAATGCATTCATTGTTGTTTTTTACCTCATTAAATAATATTTTTATCACAAATAATATGGGTAACATTTACTGTGTATTCTCTACAATTCATGGTTTAAAGTGATTTGCCTAAGATGACACACTTAAAAATTGCAAAGCAAGCCTCTGAGACAGGTACAAAGGAAACTGAGCCCTTGTGAAATTAAGCAACTTGCCCATGGAGGAACTGGGGTTCAAACCCAGACAGTCCGGTTCTAGACTCTGCTCTTAACCTGCCATGCTCTCTTGTTTTCCAAAGCAACAATACTAACATGCAGTGCTTAGGAATAAAAACCCAGGAAGAAATGGACTTACACTCACAAAGACTAATTAAACAGAAGTTAATGAAGATATTTAGAGCATTATAGACAGGGGTAAAGAAGTCAGGAAAGGGAAATGAGACAACTGGAAACTCACCAGGAGCAGAAAGCCATTACTGCACCCATCTGAAGCAGCAAAGGTAGGGAATTGTTGTAAGGAAGACGGAGGAGCCTTTTTCCTAGAGGGACACAGCACCTTGCCAAAATGTGCAACACGACAGGAAGGGAATAGGGATGGAAATACATTGACCTGTCTCTTCTACTCATCAGTCTCCTCCCGTGCATCCCACCCTCTGAACACAATTGAAAGCCAGAGCTAAAGGGGACCAGGTTGATTTAGCCCAGAGGTTCAACTTACAACAAGGCTGAGAAGGGCAGAGAAAGGATCTGTGGGTGGGACTCTGGTGGCGGCAAATGGACAATCAGAAACATATACGAAATAAAATCAGTATATGTTTGTAGATTAACAGTGGGGTTCATAAATTAATCATTATTCCCTGTTATCTATTAGGTCTTACTATATTTTAGATTGTTTCAGTAGTTATTTTCTCATTCTGATTTCTCATAGCGGATCACTGTCATAACAATCATTATAAAATTAGTATATCTCTATTATCGTAAATGGCATGCAATTCATGGGAAATTAAAACTAGCTCATTTAACAATGTATTTGAATAGAAATAGTCACGGTATTTTTAAAGTAATTGATCATACTGCAATAATCTGAGTATTATTTTTCAAGGAGCAAAAACTGTTCGTTCAGAAAGCATATGTGTAGGTTACATTTAGTTTATCATTCATATTATCAAAAATTGATTTTAGGATTAAAGTTTCTCTAATAAATTACTTATTTATTTTAAAACCGGAATGAAAAACCAATAACTCTTATAGCATATGTTTGAACAATATGGTTACCAGAGTTAACTGTGTTGAGAACACAATGTGTTGTTCTTTGAATCACACTGTGGAGTTGATAAGCAGGTTTGAACTCATAACTGACAATGCTTGGAACACGCAATACTTCTGAAAGAAAGATCCACTAATCACTATTTCACTAATGTCCAGGAAAATGAGCTCTAGAAAGTGAGACAGATCATTGCTATTTTTAATATGTTTTTTAAAACACAGTAGGATTTCCTAAAGACTTTCAGCTCAAAAAGCTTTACCAACAATTGCACATTGTGAAAACACAAAAATGAAAAGGAAAAAAGAATAGAATTTTTTTTTATCATGCTGATATGGTTTATGTAAAACCATTAGGCAATCTATGATCTCTAGCAGGGAAGATAACTAACATTTTGTTAATAATCATCAGAATATTATTTGAAGTTTTTCCCAGATGATTTGAAAATCATTTTACATGCATTATCTCATGTACTCTCACAACAGCTCTGAGAGTTAGTACTATTATTATGCATAGTTTTCAGATAATAGAGCCTGAAGTTCAGAGTGGTTCATTGACTTACCCATGGTCTCATGTGTCATAAGAATTAGAGCAGAGACTGGCCTCAAAAAGTATATTAACTCTAAATTATGCCTTTAGCATAAACTAGAATAAAAATTCCCTCAAGGGAAAGAATCTTAGTTTATAGCTATATCCCTAGTGCCTAGGACAAAATAGACATTAAAATGTTAATTGAAGAAGTAAACTTGGACCCAAGCCTACCTAATGCTGGATGTCACACTCTCAACATCCACGCTAGGCTGCATAGTAATAAAAATGAATTTGAAAGAGGTAATTAGAATGTTTGATAGTTTTTAAACGTTTACCTTGACAACTAAAAACTTATTTAGCTGTATAAACATTATATGATGGTATGATTACCTGAAACTTAAATTAATTAGAACACTAGCAAAAACTTTTGATATACATAATATATTCTTAGGTATTTTAAGTATTTTGAAAGCCATAAAGATAATATTAATATTGTACATACTGAAAAAATAAGCAAAGTGGAATCTTAGGGAAGTATGAAATAAAGGCAACGTAAAGTAAGACTGAAAACAAAACAACAGAAAAACCAAACTTTTAAAAAATGAAGTGATCTCCATTTCATACTTTTGAAAAGATTTCAAATAGGACCCTACAGAGTAAAAGAAATCAAATTCAGAATTCTAATTTCAATGTGATAACTCACATAGCCAATCTTTAGAATAATAAATTAAAAATTCATAGATATTTCTCAGCATTCTTCAACACATTTTATTGAAATTTATTAAAAATTCAGTAAGTTGATAGTGTGATAAATCCTTACTAAAATAGACTGTATTTTTTCATGCCAAACTCTCTTTAGAGGACATTTTTTAATATATTATTTCTCTACATATTGCCCCAAAGATTTAGAGATAAAGACTAGAAATATCCAATTAACAGATCATGGGGAACATTAGTTTTAAATTAGCTAGCTCAGTTGTATATAGCAAATATTTCAGTCCTAACCATATTAAACAATGAATTCCTATAAAATGAAAATGACTCATATGATATGAATTATATGAGACTGTGTCCTAATTATTCTTTCAAATATTTTGTTTGCTCTCATATAGCAATAACTTGAAAAAAGAAAATTAAAAAAAAATTTCATTTTGTACTTGTATGTGTGCTTATGATTGCCTTAACCTGCATTTAACTTTAACTTTTAACAGTACAAAGTCATTCATGATTTCTGGAATACATTTTATTTAGAATGGTATTTTAACCCACATGAAACATTTTATCTGTAACTTGAAAAATTTTTAAAAATCTTTTAAAAATTAATGTTAGTTCTGTCTTTAATATTGCATCTGATTAAAAACATTACTTTTGCAGAATGTTGATTTGGAAAAGTGAAGCCTGGTTAAGAGATGATATATGTCTATGAAAGAAAATGCTCACATAAGAAAAAGATTAAGCCATAACATGTAATGATGAATGATCAAAAGGAACCTTGAAATTTAATTTTATTTTAAGAAAAAATGAGAAAAAGTACGAATTGATTTTCCTTAATCATTCTGAAGTATTTTGGGACTTTAGCATAATCACCATTAGAAGACCCCTGGAGCTTTCAAAGAGTTATATACATAGCAAAATCAAAAAGAAAACACCAAAAACTCAAGAAAAGAATAAAATAATTCAGTGACTAGATGAAACAAAATCGTTAGTCTAATGCTGTGTTTCCAAGGAGTGCTGTGACTATAATCACTGAAGACAGGTAGAAAAGGTCTTTTTACCCCAGGTCATGCTGAGCAATTGTGTTCTTTACTTCAAGAGTGGTATTGAAACCCAGACGGTGGAACTCTTTACCTCTGTCTCTTAAGGCTGACCTGGTTCTTGTTTATGTATATTTTTAACAATTTTATTTTTGGAATAGGTAAGAAGATGCCAGGGGAAGTAAAAGAACTTTGTTTTGCTTTTCACTTGTAAATGAAACATAAGCAGGTGCTCAGTAAGCAAATTAAATGAATACCTACAGGCATTCTGGATGGCTGTGGGGGTGAGAGGGAGCTGAGAGGAAAGACACAATGCCTGCTCTTAAGTGGCTATGGAAAGACAGAAAAGTAAATTGAAAGTGTATAATTCTCCTTGTGGATATGGAGATAAAGGATGCTTTGCAAGCACCTAGGAGGTTTGCTGGATGAGGAGACAAGATGCCTGAGATGGAAAAGTAGGAAGAATAAGAGTCAGCCAATAGATGAACAGAAGAGAGCAAGTTCTTTTCACAGGGAAAAATGTTTTAAGATGTAGCTATTGCTTAGTACTATAAGAAAGTAAATTGTGTACTTTTTATGTATTTATAAAAGTTATATACATATTATAAGTATATGTTATAAAATATAAGATATATACATTATATATGCTAAGTTATGTATTATGATATAAATGTATGTTAAACAAAATACTAAGTTTTATATACATGTGTCTGAGTGCACGTGTTTGTATTTGTGTTTAGGTAGAAGAAAGTCAGAGAATGCTTTTGAGGTTTGTATGGCATTCTAAGTATTTTAAACTGAAATGTTATGGAAATTACCAAAGAGACTGAGGGAAAAAAGTAAGAATATGAGATTTATGTTTCAAAAAACCCAGTGGTACCTCTCTCAGAATTGATTTGAAAGGAACACAATATGAAATAAAGAGATAAAGGGAATTTTACATTAAGGCAGGCAAGAAGTGATGAAGGAGGAGAAATTCATTTGTTTAAAAATTAGAAATTGAGGCAGGAGGGTACAGCTCAGTGGTAGAGCACGTGCTTAGCATGCATGAGGTCCTGGGTTTAATCCCAGTATCTCCATTAAAAAATAAACAAATAAAAACCTAGTTATCTACCTCACCCCTGGAAAAAAATAGAAATTGGAGTCAGACTTTTAAGATTCCAGACCCTCCATATGTCAATCCTGTGACCTTGGATAACTACTAAAACTTTCTAAACCTCAATATAGATGTAATAGTAGCATAAAGCTCTATAAAGAGAATATAAATAACCTATTTGGAGCATAATAGTTATTATTTTAATAAGACAAAAATACAGCTTTTTTGAAGTAAAATATGTACAATAAACTTCACATATTTTCAATGCACTAATTTTTCGTTCAAGTTTGATATATTTATACAACCATGAAACTAACACTGCAATCACTATAATGAACACCTACACCCTTAAGATTTTCCTCATGCTTCATTGTAATCCATATTATTTAAATCTCTTTAAAGATAATCAACTTTTTAGTTTTTAACATTTTATTTTGAACTATGAATTCATACAGAGTTACAAAATAGAGTAAAGATAGTTACCCAGTGCTCTTTACCTAGTTTCCCAAAATGGATACATCTTATATAATTGTAGCACAATAGCAAAACCTCAAAACTGACTCCCCTGCAATGTGTGTGTTTATGTCATTTTATCACATGTGTAGAATTATGTAACCACAACCACAATCAAGATATAGAGCCTTTCTATCGCCACAAAGTTCTCTCTTATGCTATCCCCTTATAGTTCTACCAATTTCTCCTTTCACTATGCCTCCCTCTTGGCAATCAACAATCTGTTTTCATCCCTGCAATTATATCATTTCAAAAATGCTGTATAAATGAAATCATACAGTAAGTGATCTTTTGATATTGGCTTTTTAAAAAATAGCATATTACTCTTGATATCCAAGTTGCCACATGCATCAACAGTTCATTATGGTATTGTTCAGCAGTATTCTATAGTATAGTTGTGCCACACTGCTATGAACAACCATGTGTAGGTTTTTATTTATGTATTTTTTTTTAGAAAACTGATGGATCTTTTTTGCAGACTGGATGTATCATTCTGCATTCTTACCAGTCAACATGTATGAGTGTTCCAGCTTCTTTGAATCCTTATCAGCATTTGCTATTGTCATTTTTTTTTAAAATTTACATGTTCTAAAATGTGTGTAGTGATATCTTATCATGGTCTTAATTTGAATTTCCTTGATGATGTTGGACACTTTTTAACGTGTTTATGTCCCATCTGTATATACTCCAGTATCTGTTCCATATCTCTAGTCTATTTTCTAATGGGTTGTTTTTAACTATTGAATATTGAGAGCTCTTCAAGTATTATAAATAAAAGTTTTTTGTAAGATACTTGGTTTAAAATATCCCTTCCCACTTTGTAGCTTGTCTTTTCATCCTCTTACCAGGGATTTCTCCCGAGAAAACTATTTAATCTCAGTAAGTCAAATTTATCATTTTTTTCTTCTACGGATTGTATTTGTGTCAGGTCTAAAAACTCTTCCCCAAGTCCTAGAGCCCAGATTTTATCCTATGTTTTCTACTAAAAGTGTTCGTTTTATGTTCTGCATTTAAATCTATGATCCATTTGAGAAGTGACTGTATAAAGTCAGGGTTCACTTCTGTATTATGTTTTACACACACACACAGACACGTGCACACACATACACACATATTTGTACACTTACATATACCAAAGTTTTTAGCTGTTTTCAACAAAAGGATTATGGGAAAGCATGTCTATTCCATCTTTACAGAAATGGAAGTTCCCCCAAAATTGACCTTGGAAAACACAATAAAAGCAATGGATTGTGTAGCTTATTATATATGTAAAATTAAAATATATGTCAGCAATACCACAAAGGCAGACGAGGAGAAACGTATACTATAAACACAAACACAACCAATAAAAATAAATAAAGAGGTATGGCTAATAAGCCAAAAAGTTATAAACTATAATCATAAAATATATTCAATTAATTCATATGAATGCAGAAAATGTGAACAAAGAACAGATAGGACTTTTATAAAATAAATAGCAAGATGGTAAATTTATTAAACATATCACTCATTAAATTACATGTAAAAGGTCAACATATCCAAATCAAAAGTCACCAATTATTAGAATGAATTTAGAAGCACGGTACATCTGTTAGGCAGTTGAATAGAAATAAGCACCAGGCAGGGTGAGAGGAGGGGAAAGGAGCAACCCGGAAAATAACGATGCACCTGTGCTCTGGATAAGGCACTCCAAAAACTTACTTTCTCTAAATGAGGCCCAGCAAAGAAGCTGCCTAGGATCAATCGCTGGGCTGTGCAATAGAGAGAAGGACCTGGCTTAACCTGACCCAGTGCTCATTAACACATAAATAAATAATTAATGTAATTAACACTGCAGTTTGAGCCCCTCCCATAGGTTTCTCCATGTGCTTCCTGGGCAAGAACCTGCACAAAGGGATGGGCGTGCCTGAGCACAAGGAACTGAGCCGTAAATCAATCAATCAGAAAAAACACCCCTAAGCCAGAAAATAAAAAGCAGGAAGAACAGAGGAGGGGCACCATTTTTCTCTTGGATTGGGCCGCTCCCAATTCTCAGGAATGTACTGTATTTTACTATCTTTTTACATTACCAATAAATCTCATTTATATCACTCTTTTTGTCTCTGATTAAAAATTTATTTTTTTCAGGTGACTAAGAACCGAGGTAACTTTTATTCCCCTCCTCCTGGCAACACAACTGCTGCTGCCATTAAAATTATGAGAAATAAATGTCTGTTGTTTAAGGCATCTCATCTATGGCACTGTGTTATAGCAACCTGAGCTAAGATACCTCCCTTCCTTGTATTTTGAATTAATAAAAAATAATTTTAAAATACTGTATATTTACAAAGGAAATACAAAAATCGGGTCCATTTGGGGAAGATTATCTCAGAAAGAATTATTACAAGAGTTTTAACATTGTGAGATATATAGCTGTGTTTTAACTATGCATGTTTTGTCCAAGGAATTATAGAATTCTTTATATCAGAATTAAGCTTTATTGCAAACAACAGAAATGCAGAAATTTTTTAAAAACCTTAGAGAATATTTCTTACCCCTCAGGAAAGCTTGTTATCACATTCAGAACCTTCAGGATAATTGGTATTTCTATGAAGGGAGATTCTCCAATAACTCTTTATGCTTTGTATCCCTGGGTCAGAAAATTTTAGGTATTTTTTCCAACCTAAATCCTTCCTTTTACAAATTAAGCCCTCTGGGTGCTCTTTCTTGATCTGCTTTAAAGTTATTGAACTTAAATGAAGGTTGAAAATAATCTTTGTTATTAATATATTTACTGTTAATATATCAATATTGTTTTGGTTTTAATATACTAAAAATAAGGTTAAATGCAGAAACATAAGAAGTTGCTTTTTAAAATTACAGAAAATAGTCAAATTAAGAACAAATAAAATTAAGTTTTATTGGTTACCATGAAACCTCAGGAGGAATATTTTTAATAAAACAGAAAAAACAGAAAAAACAGAAAAGATCTTAGTGAATAATGCAATGTATTCATCATTTTCATTTACCTCTGCATACATTAACAGCATTACTGATTATTTCTCAAATAAATTGGATAGAGTATTATTATTGTTTAGTGTGTCAACTTCCTTCTCCCCATCTTCCCAAAAATAAACCCACCAGAATTTACCTGTTGTTCAAGCAAAGCTAAGGTTATTAAACTTTCTACTGCAAGGAAGAACACCACCTTGATAGTAACTCAGTAGAGGACTAAAAGATGGTGATTAGCGGATATTTATCAGCTTAGGGTTTGACAGTAAATAGGTTAAAGCAC
The DNA here is from genome assembly GCF_009834535.1 of Camelus ferus. Classification (NCBI taxonomy): domain Eukaryota; kingdom Metazoa; phylum Chordata; class Mammalia; order Artiodactyla; family Camelidae; genus Camelus; species Camelus ferus. The sequence goes on from NC_045720.1 coordinate 19,901,738, forward strand.
ATTATCACAAATGGGGAACAAATCAGAATTGGGCAAAGTTCAGCCTTTAGTATTGGTGAGGATCTTGAAGCAAATTTTGATGAGTAAAACAATTGTTCGAAAGCAAGCTTTTTGCCCAAGTTACTAATCAATTGCCATGAAAACAAACTGTTTCCCCAAAGAGGTAAACTATTTGCTCCCCCCAAAATTGTTTCATAGAGATTCCTGAAGTAAATACTTAAGCAGTTTATTTCCAGGCTTACCCGCTTGGGCAAGAATTTTTTACAGTAAATATTTAAGAAATGTTGGTAATTGATCCCAACTCTGTCTTCATATTAAGATGGACTTTTCTTGGAGAAACTCATTGAGAATCCAGGCTCCTCTTTCTTTTGCTACTAGGTAGTGAGGCATATGTTAAGTCACTAGGCTGTCTGCTCTGTTGGCTTAAGGCGTTAGGGCTTGAGGAAAAAACAATTGTATGCAACTTGTTTATGCTGTAGTCGTTGGAATTACATACAATTGCCATATTTGAAACGTAAGAGCCCAACTGACTCTGAGCAATACATTTTAAATAGAAAACTGAATTTTACAAGGAAGCACTACAGTTTCTGAATCAGATCTGCTCAGTGAATATCTAGACTATAGTTAGTCAAAACGATTGAAATTTACATCCATTGACCATCTTTTTAAGGTTGCTTCAGGCAGCAGGAAATGCATCTAGTTTGTGCTGTGAGATCATTTGTGTTACAAACCAAATTTTTGGTAGAATAATTGCTCTTCCTTTGAACAGGCAGGACAAGTTCCAGATCCTGGGCTGGTACTTTTTATAGGCTTTCAAGATTAAAACTAGCTCTCTCCCCATCCTCAGTGTGTGGCTTACTCTTGCTTGTGGAAGTGAGATACTAAAATTTTTTTCTGCCATTTGGGCTCGAGTATTATTATTTTTATCATTATTATTATTATTTCCTTCACCAGGTCAGAGAAGGGAACATGTATCATTAAAATTTTCCTGTATTTTACTTATTTATGTGACACTGGATTCACAATGCAAAGTCTGATTATTAATGAGATATAACATGATTTTGCTTCAATTCACGGGAATCAGAAACTTGTCATTAAAGTAATACATGCTACCATCTCTCTGGAAGTCTAGTGTAGAATTTAACCCAGCGGTCTGCTGGAACCACGATCTAATGTCCCAATTCTGTTTTGCATTGGTGACAAAGAAGAAACAGACCTTGGTCCTAAATTTTTTTTTTCAGAATTTCTAACCACATTTTAACAACATCCAGCTATTTGTGACTTTTTCTTTGAGGATCTACTAAAGATTATATAAGGGGATATGTGTGGGGGTTTATGTCACAGACCACAAAACATAGCTTTTTAAATCTTCATCCAGTATATCTATTCTCTCTAACTCCCTCTCCCTACCACTAATAATTATCTTCTTCCCTCACTTGTGATTCTCCCCAGCCTCGGTTGAATAGAGGGACTTAACTCTGTCCCAAGCTTATACCACATGCATGGTGCTCCTTAATTCCTTCTGATTTCTCTCCTGCTTGTGTGGCCAGAATGTCCGCATCACACCTGGGGGAGGGTTGCTGGGCCCAAGAATCCCAACAGCCTGGCAGGATCCGCAGCCCTGGCAGGGGGTGCCAGGCACAGGGGTACCCATTAAAAAGCTAGCACATCACTGCATGTGAGCTGCAGTGTTTGGAAAAAAAAAAGTATCAGCAGAGATTCTGCTTAATACTCACCATGGCCCCTGGAGAAAGCTTATTGCCCATTTAATGTTATTTGGGCACAACAGAGATCCCTTTGAATTCATCCCCATTGGAGTGGGAGCTGGATAGTGAAAAGAAGGCTGTCTTGAGCTCCCCTCCATAGCACTTTATTCATCTGACTTAAAAAAAAAAAAGTGATTCAAAACACATGTAGGTGCTCAGAGGGACATCACTGGTTTTTATTTGTTTGTTTGTTTTTTGTTTTTCAAGAAAGAAACTAAGCTGCTTTACTCATGAATAAAAATAAACAAAGGAAGTCCCACTTACCACAGTAATTACAGATCTCTTCTTCTAATACTTGTGAAAAAAATTTTTTAATAACACCTTCTGCCTGAGAGGTGAGATACTAGTAATTAAATGGCTCTTAGGGAAGAGGTTGGTATGTAAATATAGATGCAGATGCTGAGAGAATCAGCTCATTTTCTGAAAAACTAATTGGAGCTTGTGAAGCCGGATGAAAATCATTTTGTTTTTAAAAAGTTCACAGACAACAGAGGGTAGCCGGGACTGTTCTAATGCTAGAAACTCCTTCCATCGACTCTTTTTAATATATACCACAAAATATGCATGGCTTATAATCCTTTGAAACCCCTGGGTGCACTGAATAGGTGCTCAGCTGTGTCTGTCTTGGCATGGGGTGGAGGGTCATCCAGGTGTATGAGCAGCAGTCCATCCCTAGGTTACATTTGCTGTTCATATACATCTATCCTCAGCCTCAACCCCTCAATTCCGCTGTAAAAATCTCTTATCTTAGGTTACAAAACATACCTGGCTAAAATCAAATAATAAAATGCCAGCGGTATGAAATTCTCAAACTTTATAGAATACAAAAAATCTGATCACTGCAAACATCCTTCCATGACCAAATTCTATATCCCCTCAGAACTTGTAAGATTAACCTCTCCTATCATGTGCACACAGAGAATGTGATATCCAAAAATAAAATCACTGGCTGCATTTTCCAACTTTCTTCTGCTTCTCTGTTTCAGTCAAGGGTGGCTTATTCAGAAATATTTTTCAAGAACAGATTTCTTCAACATCAGAGGTGGTCTGCAGTATTTTTCTTAGAACCATTCATTAAGCAGTTTCTAACTGGCGTCTCTCTAACTTGTGTGTCCTTCATTTTACATTTTTCAGAAGATGAAGAATAAGTACAAGAAGATAAAGAACTATTTTCACCAAATTCAGAAAACACAACTGAGATCTCAAATCAAACATGGGAATCGCAAAATCATTTCATCAATTGTCTCTTAAAACAGTATTTCACTAACAAAAGAGGCATTCTTAATATTAAAGGCGTTAAGTATATTTTGTCCCAAATTGCTGTTAAAAAGCCTGGAGTAAACATCTGCAGGGAGAAATGAAGAAAAGAGAATAAAGCTATGGGATATATGACAAAGGCTTGGGGAAGGGGGAGAGAGAGAAAGAGAGAAGCAGAGAGAAAGAACAGAGGAACAAAAATGAAAAGTTCCAGCCTGAGTCTACCTTGTGTTTATTTAAAGCTCATTAGTGAGAAATTCCCTGTCAAGGGGGTAATTATCTCACTAACATTGCCATACCTTGGGCAACAAAAAAACCACACACCATTTAACTCTTCTCCTTAGAGGCAAATATGAAATAATCTTAGCTTGTGGTATTTTTTCCAATTATAAACTTGCAACTAGTGGATAAAAAGTTCAGGAGATCTGATGCACAGCATTGTGATGATAGTCAGCAATACTACGTAACAGGCATATCTCATTTTTATTGCACCTCACAGATAACTGTGTTTCTTACAAAGTCAAGATTTGTGGCAACCCTGCATCAAGCAAGTCTATCGGCACCATTTTTCCAACAGCATTTGCTCACTTCATGTCTCTGTGTCACATTTTGGAACTGCCCACAATACTGCAAACTTTTTCGTAACTATTATATTTGTTATGGTGATGTGGGATCAGTGATCTTTGATGTTACTACTCTAATTATTTTAGGGCACCATGAACCACACCCATATTAGACAGGGAGCTTAATAAATACTGCTCCACGACCTGGCAGTCCCCACGTCTTTCTCCCTCTCCTTAGGCCTCTCTATAAAATAATATTGAAATTAGGCCAGTTGAAAACCTTATAATGGCCGCTAAGTGTCCGAGTGAAGGAAAAGTCGTATGTCTCACTTTCAATCAAAAGCTAGAAATGATTGGGTTTAGCGAGGGAGGCTTACTGAAAGCTGAGGTTGGTGGAAAACCAGGGCTCTTGCACCAGTCAGTGAGCCAAGTTGTGAACGCAAAGGAAAAGTTCTTGAAGAAAATTAAAAGCGCAACTTTACTGCACACACAAAGGAGAAGAAAATGAAACAGCTTGATTGCTAACATGGAGAAAGTGTTAGTCCTCTGGATAGAAGGTCTAACCAGTCACAGGGTTCCGTTGAGCCAAAACTCCGACTCTTAGGGAGTTACTTAGAGCAAGACCCTGACTCTCTTCAATTCCATGAAGGTGGAAGGAAGTGAGGAAGCTGCAGAAGAAAAGTTTGAAGCTAACAGAGCTTCATGGGTTCATGAGGTTTAAGAAAAAAGCCATCTCCTTAACATAAAATGCAGGGTCAAGCAGCAAGTGCTGACGTAAAAGCTGCAGCAAGTTACCAGAAGATGCTAGATAATTAATGAAGGTGGCTCCACTAAAGAACAGATTTTCAGTGTGTATAAAGCAACTCGATACCGGAAAAAGGTGTCATTTAGCACTCTCCTAGCTAGAATGCCTGGCTTCAAAATTTCAAAGAATAGGCTGGCTGTCTTGCTGGGGGCTAACACAGCTGGTGGCTTTAGGTTAAAGCCAGGGCTCATTTACCATTCCTCAAATCCTAGGACCCTTAAGAATTATGCTCATTCTACTCTGCCTCTGCTGTCTAAATGGAACAACAAAGCCTGGAGGACAGCACATCTGTTTACAACATGGTTTCCTGAATATTTTAAACCCACTCTTGAGAACTACTGTTCATAAAAAAGAAAAAAAAAAAGATTCTTTTCAAAATATTACTCTTCACTGACAATGAACCTGGTCACCCAGTGTCTCTGAGGGAGAAGTACAATGAGTTGGGGATGCTATATTCATGCCTGCTTAACACGACATCCATCCTGCAGCCCAGGGATCAAGGAGTCATTTTGATTTTCAAGCCTTATTATTTAAAAAATACATTTTGTAAGGTTATAGCTGTTGCCATAGACAGTGATTCCTCTGTTGGATCTGAGTAAAGTAAATGGAAACCTTCTGGAAAGAATTCACCATTCTAGATGCTGTTAAGAACATTTGTGATTCATGGGAAGAGATCAAAATATCAACATTCACTGGAGCGTGGTAGAAATAGCACGATTAGAATTAATTAATTAATAAGGATAAAACTTTAACGGATGAAGAGTTGCTTCTTATGGATGAGCAAAGGGAGTAAAATCTATTGGTAAAAATTCTGTAAAGATTGTTGAGATGGCAACAAAGGATTAAGAATATGTCATCGACTTAGTTAATAAAGCCCAGGCTTGAGAGGATTGACTCCAATTTTAAAAAGACTTTCCTACCTTGGGTGAAATGCTATCAAACAGCATTGTATTCATTCTACAGAGAAATCATTCTTGAAAGGAATAGTCAATCAATGTGGCAAAATTCATTGCTGTCTTATTTTAAGAAATTGCCACAGCTTCCCAAACTGCCAGCAACCACACCCCTCATCAGTCAACAGCTCTCAACAATGAGCTAAGACCCTCCACCAGCAAAAAGATTTAGGACTCACTGAAGCTTCAGGTGAAGGTTAGCACTTTTTAGTAATAAAGAATTTTTAAATTTAGGTATGTACATTTTTAAAAATTTAATAGTATTGCACACTTAATAGACTAGAGAATGTCTCCAATATAACTTTGTTTTAGGTGATTCATTTATTTCTCTCACTTTTCCTCTTTTGCTAATAGAATTTGGAAGATTTTACCCTGTCCATCTTGACACTTAACTTTTTTTCTCCACCACTAAAAATTTATTTTTCATCAATCACCATACAGTTGATCCCCTTTACCAATTTTTCCTCCTCTTTTTCCCTTCCCCACTGGTAACTGCTGCTCTGCTCTCTGTATTTATGTGTCTGTTTTGGTTTGGTTTGATTTATTCTTTTGTTTTTTTCTCTCTCTTTTTTTTTTATTCCACATATGAGTGAATTTATATGGTATTTGTCTTTCTCTGTCTTATTTCCCTTAGCATAATACCCCCGAAGTATTGTCACATCAATATTGTTACAAATGACAAGATTTCATCTTTTTTAATTGCTGAGTAATATTCCATTGGCTATGTATATGCATATTTATATAAAACATCTTTTTTATTCATCCATTTATGGGCACTTATGTTGCTTCCATATCTTGGCTATTATAGATAACGCAGCAGTGAACACAGGGGTGCATATATATTGACAGATTAGTGTTTTCGTATTCTTTGGATAAATACCTAGAAGTGGGTAGCTGGATCATATGGTGTTTCTATTCTTAATTTTTGGAGAAACTTGCATGCTGTCTTCCATAGTGGCTGCAGCAATTTACATTTCCACCAGCATTGTATGAGGATTCCCTTTTCTCCACATTCTCACCAACTCTTGTGTAACCAAGCAGGACCTTATGGGGCCTTCCCAGGACAGACCCTTCCCCTATCCTCTGTTGTAGCTCCTCCCTGAAGTAGCTCTATGAGATAATAGTACCTCATGCATATTTCCTGAGTTTTTCAAATGCTAAAACCACCACCAAATGGAAGAAATTAACTACTTGATGATCGTGAGCAAGTAGCCCTCAGACCTTCTGGCACCTAAAGCTTGATGACCATCAACCAGAGAATTGTGCACAGCTGATCACATACCCTTCGGCTGCCCTGCCCTCTGGATGCCCCTCCCTCAGCTGGCCTCTAAAAATGCTCAGCTGCAACCCTTCAGGGAGTTCAGGGTTTTGTTTTTTTTTTTTTAGGGGGCGTGAGCTGCTTGTTTTTCTTTCTTGGCCCTGCAGGAAACCTGTCTCTGTTCCAGACTCCAACGTTTTGGTATTGTTTGGCCTCACTATGCATTGGGCACATGAACTTGGCCTCAGTAACAATTTTGGTGAAGCCAGCCAAGAGTTGACCCGTGGCCGGTTGGCCCTGGCCCTGGACAGCCCCTTCCTTGAGTCTCCAGCAGCTGCCAGAGCTCACTTCGCTCCGGGCTACAGTCCACATTCGGTGTCGCTTGGGGGTAAGTCTCTCCAGCTTGCACAGGCTGGGAATTCTCTCCACTCCATCTGAGCTCATTGCCTTGCCAGAATTGAGCCACTCTGGGTCCATTCTTTTTTGAGAGCTGAGCCAATCTGTTTGGAGGCCTCCGTCTGGGAAGGGAAGTGGAATTTTTAGACTACACCTCCTCTGATTGTCTTTCTGTGCAACCACAGCTTATTTGTTGCTTGTGTGTACCATTTTGGGGTGAGCCACTCTGGCTTGTGCAGGACGGGAAGATTCTAACACTATACCTTGGCTCATCCCTTCTGGGAAGTGAGCCATTCTGGGTTCATCTTCTTTCAGGAACCAGGACACTCTGGAAGTCTCTGGGAGTGGAAGTGGAATTTGAATTTTATCTTGTGTGTGTGTGTGAGTGTCTCAGTACTAGAGTCCAAATCCCATTCTCTCTTCCTAGTTTTGCAGAAAGTGAGGCATGAGGCATTTTGCAGAATGTGAGCCAGTGATATATATTATTGTCTAGTGGATATTTGGGAATTGAAAAAAAAAAAATCCCTGAAAATAGCCAAGATGGTTGGGTTTTATAAAAGCAGTTAGAAGAGGAATTTGCATTTCGCTTCCTGTGCCTTTGAGATACAAATGATCTACCTGGGCTCTCAAGTTAAAAATAAAAAACCTCTTTTTTTTTGTTTTAAACCTAAATGGAAAAACTGAAAATCTCTAGTTATGTGTGTTTTTACATTAAAAAAGAAATTAACTGTTATGTCTTCTTGGTGAATCGTCCCTTTATTGTTATATCCTATACTTGCACATATCATAGTGTATAAAATACATTATATTTTTGTCTCTTGTTACCTTTTTTGTCTTGAAGTCTCTGGTCTGATATGAGTTTGGCTACACCCACTGTCTTTTGGCTGCCTTTTGCTTAGAGTATCCTCTTGTTTTTTCATTTTAGACTGTTTATCTTCTGGGCTGAGATGTGTCTCCTGGAGACAGCATGTAATTGGGTTTTGTTTTTTAACCGATTCAGCCACTCTGTGTCTTTTGACTGGTGAATTCAATCCATTTATATTTAGGGTGATTTTTGAAAGGTACTGACTTAGCCCTGCCGTCTTAGCTTTCATTTTCTTGTTGCTCTGCATCTCCCTTGTTCGTTTTTCTTGTGCTTTCATCTGCCATTTTGGTTCCGTGGTTTTCTGTAATGTATTTCTCAGTTTCCTCCTTTTTATGTTTCATGATTCTGCTCTATGTTTGTTTTGTTGTTACCCTGAGGTTTGTTTAAAAGGCTCATGGATGAAATACCCCTTTTTCTGCTGATAGCATCTTATCTTTACTTACCTATATGAGTTCCATCCTTTCTCATTTTCCCTTTTATACTTTTGTTGTCTGAAATTGTTCCTTTTTATGTTGTGAGCTTTTTACCAAACTGACATGACTATAGTTTTTTTTTTTTTTTTTTGCTTTCTTTTTATCTCTTTTTAATTTTTATGGTTTAATTAAAATTAAAAAATTAAAAAAAATCTATTCAGATCAAGAGTTGCAATTTTCTGGTTCTGTTTACTTATTATCTTAATGTTTTGTGTATTTTTGCTATCTTGTTTCTGGTAAAAGAATGCCTTTCAAGGGAGGCCTTCTGCCTTTGTCTGGGAAAGTCTTTATTTCTTCGTATCTGAATGGAAACTTTGCTGGATAGTGTATTCTTGGATGACAGTTTTTACTTTCAGCATTTCAATAATGTCATTCCATTCCCTCCTGTCCTGAAGGGTTTCTGCTAAGAAGTCTGCTAATAGCTTAATAAGGGTTCCTCTGTAAATTACCATCCTTTTTTTTTGTTTTTTTTTTCTGGATGCCTTTAAATTTTTTTTTTTTTTTTTTGGCATTGACTTTTGGCAATACTAATATTATGTATCTTAGAGAAGGCCCTTTTATTTTGAGGTAATTAGGTATTCCCTTAGCTTTATGGATTTGTCTGTCTAGTTCCTTTCCCAGGTTTGGGAATTTCTCAGCTATTATTTCTTTAAATCATCTCTCTGCTTCCTTCCCTCTCTCTTCTCTTTCTGGGATACCCATTACCCTAGTGACATCCTTCTTGAAAGAGATAGCTGACAAAGAACTTCCTCATTTTTAAAATGTCTTCTGTCTCTCTACTCTTCAACTTGTTTTATTTCTTGATTTCCATCTTTGAGCTTGGAAATTCTCTCTTGCATATGTTCTGTTCTATTTCCAGTGCTTTCTAATGCATTCTTTACCTCATTGAATGAGTTCTTTGGCTCCAGAATTTCAGTTTGGTTCTCTTATAGAGTATTAATCTCTTTGGTAAAGTATTCTCTTTATGTATTCATTGTATTCCTGAGTTCATTAAACTGCCTTTCTGAATTTTCTTGTATCTCATTAAGTTTTTTTTTAATGACAGCTATTCTGAATTCTTTATCAGTTAGCTCTCAATATTCCTTGACTTTAATTCTAGTTTCTGGAGAATTACCATTTTCTTTTTGTGGTAGTTACTGTGATTTTTCATAATGCTTGATGAATTGTTCCTCTGCTGGCACATCTGAAGTTAAATGACAGGTTGGAGTCTTTTGTTCTCTGGTAGGTGCCACTATAACACAAGTTTTTGGCTTTTCTTACTTGAGCTGTCTCTGGTTATATTTGTGTTGGCACTTTCCAGCCTCCATGTCTCTCTAAGAGTGGTGGTTCGGTGTTTGTTTGTTTGTTTTTTCACTTCTTGTGCCTCCAGATTCATGGTCGCCTTGCTTCTTCCAGAGCTGCTGTTGTCACTGGGATTGTGGGCTCTCCCCTTGCGTTTGGGGTCCCCAGAGTCACAGACTCTACCAGCACTGGGAGAGGGGAGTGGTCGGGTGTGGAAGTGGGGCTGTGCAGGCGCTTCTGCTGCATCCTACGTTGTGAGACTGGTGCTCTCACCCATTGCAAGTGGGAGGACTAGAGCCCGGGCTGCAGGCGCTTCAGTGACTTGGGTCCCCGGCCCCCCTGCTACTGCTGCCCAGCTACCTGTGGCCACAAGTGCTCCTGTGATCAGGAGGCTGGAACTTGTGCACTACCTCCCCTGCTGCTACTGGGTTCTCTGAAGCTGCAGGCTGAGCTGCCACAGTTAGAGGACCAGGATTGCAGGCACCAACTCCACTGTTCCCTAGGTTCCATCTGCTCTCTGTGTTCCAGCCCACCCACCTTCAGATGTACAGCTGTGTGGAATTCTCTGGCATCCTGTTGTGTTGGGCAGAGGCACCTCTGTTGAATTGTGGATGTTCTACTGGTTGTAGATTGAAGGGGAGAGAGAAAGGTAGCGCTTCACTCTGCCATGTTGCTGATGTCACCCTAAACGTACCTTTCATATGCGCTGGGAAATCAAAAAATTTGTGTGGCTCATTTTATTGGTGATAATTGCTTTAATGCTATGGTATGGAACCAAACCTGTAATATCTCTCAAGTATGCCTGTGTATATATTTGAAAATTCCTAAGAGACTAGCTATTAACTGTTGTCACTAAAAAAGAAATAATTATGTGACATAACATAGGTGTTAGCTAAAGCTGTAACGGTAATCATTTGCAGTATATAAATGTGTCAAATCAAAACGTTCTTTCACTTTGAACTTACACAATGATATACATCAATAAAGTCAAAAATTCAGATATAGTATAAGTAAAATTACTAGATTACTAGAAAAGTAATAATAAGAGTTTATTGTGCACATAAAAGCAGTTTGCAAACTGGGAGCTCTCAAATTGACAATGGAATGATGCTCCGAGGTATATTGTTTGTAAGACAGGCTATATAGTGAGAAAACAGAGACAGTTTTATAATTTAAAGTGATTGCTTATAACATCAGAGATCTCCTGAGTGATAGAGGATGGGTTAAAAGTGGTTACTTCATGTCAGTTGTGGGGAAGAGTTTATATTTGGTTTATGATTTTCAGAGGTATTTATAAGAGCTTCATTTGTTCTGCAGAAAAGTCTAAATTTAGTTTCACTTGTATGGCTTAATTGGTTTTGTCTGCTCAGGGAATTTTCAAAACCAATCACCATTTTATATTTGACTTCAACAATTATATCTCATTTTAAAAAAATAGGGGATCTCCAAGCCTTGGACTTTCCTGGAGGCCCCCCTTCTTTTTTGTATATTTACTATATATTAATTTACCTTTATCATGGGTAAGTCATTGTGCTCTGGGCAGCCCAGTTGCAGGGCTGAATTCTAGATATGCTAGTGAAAATATATTTTAAATAAGATATTTATGTATATCATGCATATATATATAAAATATAGCATATGCATATATGCAGTGATATATTTGTAATAGAATTTCCTGTATGATTTGCATTTTTTAAAGTCACTTCTGATTCTCTCTTTCTATTTATTTAGCCCTAAAAGGATCCCCAAATCTTCTTCATATGACTTGTCTTTCTTGTTATCATGTCTTCCCTCTCCATCCACTCCTCGGAAATCCTTCCCTAACCCCTGACACCCAGTTGGATTTTCCCATCCCACAGGCACCAAAGTATAGAATCTTCTGTTAGTTCTGAATCTCCAGAATTGCTGCTTGTGTTATTGAAGCTAATATTTCAGGGTCCCTGATAAAAAGCATATATCCGTTCTGTAGTGATCCTTCAGGAATGCACTTCCTTTGCTAGACTTAGAATTCCTCTGAAGAGTTGAGCAAACTTTACCACAGTGATAGCAAAACTAAAAAGCTTTCTTATCACCTCCTCTGACGCCACAGCTAGTCCTGTCACTATTTGTTCTGCTGCTCCAAGGCACTGTCCCCCTGTGACGTGCCATCTCTCTCGTCCTCTGCATTTCTCCCTTTAGACGTTGTCTGTGGCATTAATGAAGGGGTGGCCCCATTTTTAATGTCATACAGCTTGTTAGGCAGGTTCTTGTTCTTCACCGCGTGTATGGATGACTTGTTTATTGGATTATAGTGTCTTCCTCTGATTTTCTCTTTTTCATAGTTTTGTCCTAACCAAGAACATCACATAATTTTTTTTTTAATTCACCATTTCTGATGTGCTCCTTTCAAAGCCAAGCTAATACTATTGTTTACATTCTGATAACTGAAAAGATTTTCCCACTGACAGGGCTTTTCCTCTGCCTTTGAGTAAATGTGATGTCTAGAATTTTAGAGTTGTAAGCATAGGTTGGTTTTATTTTTTAATTAGATGGTGGATTTGTGATGATGCCATTAGGTGTGTTCTTTATTACAGCCCAAGAAATTAAAACATCCTCATAATACTGTTTCCCCATTCCTTTTACCTTTTGCTTTTGCTTCTTTATTTTAAACACTATTATTTTTACTGTTTTTCAGATGCTAAAGAATGTGCATTAAGTAGGCTTCAAGTCATGACATCAAACGAATACACTTTTTACTTAAGAAATTTATTTATGGGATCTTGCATAAGAAACACTTAGTGTTAATGATTTTTGAGCTGAGATCACTACTGAAAATGTAGGATGAAGTAATTATGTCCTTGCATTAATGGTGTGTATGCAGGGAGTAAAATGGCTAAAAGAAGATGACCCCACTTCTTCATTAATTTGATTTTCTTAACAAAAATTATAAAGTAGTTTGAACATCCCCAAATTCATAAAGAACAGTATAATAAGCATCTGTGTAATCACAACCTAGTATAAGAAAAATAAAATGTAAAATGCAACAGAAGCTAAGTGTTTCTCTCCTCGATACAAATTAGTTTCCTGCCCACCTAAACTAACAGCTTGTACAATCTGTTCTAAATTTTGTTTCCTATGATATTTTAAAACTTTATGTTGTAATATGAGACATACATATACATGAATCATGCACATATATATGTATGCATATTTGCTGTCTTTTGCTTAATAGTGTGGACCTTAATGACTATAGAGGTTGAAACTGCCCGGTGATCTTAATAATCAATGGAAAAACTGCAATTTTCCAAGACCTTTGAAAATGGTCAAAATATTAAAATCTTTCTTACTGTCAGTGACAAATGTATAGGGAAGTGAAAATGCTAATGAAACTAGTATTTGTTTAGCACCCTGTAATGAAATATTGGAAATCTTGGTAATTAAAGTGCTTTATCTCTTTGCAAAAAAAAAAATAGTTTTGAACAGCACTTGCTTTCTCATCATGTGGCTTATGATACAAATTAAACATCTTTTACTGTCTTTGAAATTGTCATACTTCCAAGTTTCAATTTCCAACATTTATCCTTCATGCTTTCAGTGTGTGAAAAACATCTATAACAATTTTTTAATATAAATATTTTTGCTGATGTCACTTCCTCTAGGACCTCTTCCTCCTTTTCCTCACAACCACTTTCCTCATTTATTTTAATAAGTTTGTCTTCCCTCATTTCCTCTAGCTGCATATCTAGACTCTCGCAAAAGGAAGCAGTGTCAACAATCCCTTGGTCAGCTATTTCTTCTATCACTTTATTTACATTTACTTTGAATTTTACTTTCAGAATTATCATATTTCATTTCTTTGCTGCACTTTTATCTTTTGCAGCCAATTCCCCTTTTCAACTGTTCATTTAAAAAAATATATATCATATGGGTGATTCACAGGGAGACAAAAAAGGCAACCAGATGCTGTGCTTGGCTGTCTGTCCTAAACTAAAAAACAGATGTGCAGTGGCCAATGGCAAGCTTCAAAAGAAGTGATGTGGTTGGTCACCGATCACGATGCACATCTGTTTTTTACACAGTGAATTGTAGACAGAAGAGATAGCAGTAGGGTTTGTAAATTATATAATTATTCCCACATAAATATACCGTGGTAACTGAAATTTGGATTGTGCTGTTGGGTGACTGAATTTTTGTTAACTGAACTGTACTAATTTAATTTCATGCATATTGGAATCATGCAAAGTGAGAAATATTCACCATATTTGTAAAATTTTGTAAATGATATCATACTTGGTTTTCCTCTACAAGTTACTTTTTTCATTATGAATATGTTCACACAATTAATTGGTACTTCTACATGTACCATTAGTTTATTAATTTTTGGGCTCTATTTAATGCAATTAAGGAAATAAAACATGCTTCTGTGTTTAGTCTTATCGATTGGCATTTATATTTTCTTGAATGGTTTGTCACTATATATAGTACTGCTCTGAATATTATTCTGCATCATTTGTTCTCGTAGTTTTATGTACATCAGAGACACCAGGGGAGCTGTCAAGATAGACAAAAAGTCAATTCCCATGCCTAGAGATTCTAATTCAAATGGTTTGGTTTGGGGCTTTTAATATTTGTTATTACTAATTATTTTCTTGAAACTCACTCACATATTCTAGTGTACAGCCTGGATTGATAATAATAGTTCCGAGATATCATAGGAGAGTAATTGCCAAATTGTAGACTATGTGTACCTTTAATTTTATAATTTGTTCCCCAATGTGGTTGTAACAGTTTATGCTTTAACCAGGAAAATATTAGATGTGTTCCCACATCCTTGAAGAAATTTTGAGTTTTCTAACTATATGGTTATAAATTTTGTTACTTTCATCTCCTATGTTCATATATTTTATCATTTTTCCAATGGCACTGAGCTTTTCATATTGATATGCAATTTATAAAATAAATTCTGACTACTGAAACTTCATTATATACACTTAAATATCAGATAATCTCCTTGTCTTTTCTCACTTCATATATGGTATTTTTAGATATATAGACATTACTTTTTAAAAAGTTTTTGTAGAGTCTTTACCAAAGTTTCTAATTTATCATTAAGAAATCCTTCCCTGTGCGTGTGACATAAAGATGCCTTCTGCTATTTTCTTCTAGAATTTTACTTTTTATGTTTAAGTCTTTAATTTGCATGGAATAGAAGTTTAGTCATAGTGAGGAGAACACTTACCGGGTTTTCTACATTTGTTCAATCGTGTGGAAGACCTAGAGCTGCACTGCTTGAACCACTCCAGAAAGATCCTGCTGGTCAAGTGTAAGGAGTGTGTCTGGCCGACGTCTCAGGCCGTCCTGTTCGCAAGGCAGCCCCTGCACAATAACAGAGTAGTAGAAAGGTGACCAGGGGATGCTCTTGCATTATGGCCCAGGCAACTAAGATGGTGGGATAAGGGAGAAGCCGTTTCTGTTCAAAGCAGGACTCCTCTAGTGGATGCAGTCTTTGCTCCCAGCTTCCCTTTTCAGTAACAGTAAACATCTCAGAAAGGTCTGCAGGAATATGAATAGATCAATCATTCTTTGAAGACCACACGTGTCCACCTTGAGAAGTCAACGTGATGTGTAGAGTTGCTCTGCTGTGATTCAATTCCTGTCTAACCTCATGACCTGCTTTGGTGAAGAATTTTCTCGACTCTGTGGCACTGCCTAGCTCCTTTGTGTAACTCTGAAGCTTAGCATATGAAAATTTCCCAATTTTCCAGGCTATTGAAAAGCATGAAATGAGAAGGCTTGAGGACAGAGGAAAGCAGTCCAGAATCCCCCTCAAAATGTAACATTTAGTTTTTAAATTCAAGGTCTACTTTTACTCATTTTGAATTAATTTATCCTAAGGTCTCTCTCTCTCTCTTCTTCTTTTTTTTTTTTTTTTTTTTGAAGGGGAGTTTAGTGCTCCAAAATGGACCCTAGGTGATAATCAGGAAAAAAAAAAAAACTTAAAATAGGAATCAGTCTATTAAAATAAAATTTTTCTATTTTCTAGGTAGACATTATGAGACATTTGTGCCACAAATCCAATTTCACCTATTGGGTGCCATGTAATAACCTATATTCAGCCAAAATATCCCTATGGAATTTTCAAACAGTATTGTATAACTTACATGCCTCTGAAAAAGTGTGATCTGATACCACACAGTGTGATTTATAGGTGGCGAGACCACAAACTAGATCTAAAACCATAATGAAGTAGAGCTTAAGTAAGTTACCTTCACTGCAAGATGTAAAAGTGAGGCAAACTCCAAATAAATGCTTTCTGGTCCAATGTCCTTTTATAGATATATTTTCTTTTCTTTCTCTCTTTAAATTTTTTTTTTAATTCTGTGAAAGTTTAGTTCAAAGGCTAGCTTCTATATAAGATAGGAGTTATTTTTCAGGAAGACATTAATTTCCTATCTTAAATATGGTGAATCTAAAACTATGTTCACAAATTCTATGATACTCTTCTCTTCACGAGATAGAGTTTAATTCCTCTTCCACTTGAGTGTGGGCTGGACATAGAGATTAATTTCCAATGAATAGAATAAGGTGGAAGTGACATCCTGTGTTTCACAGACTAGGTGAGAAAAGGCTGCCCGCCTGCTCTCTCACGTGAGTAACTTGCTTTACAAGAGAGCTACTTCCATGTTTATAGACCTTTGTAAAAACAGCATTCAGCACAGAACTAAGGCTTCCAACCAACAACCCTATGTATCGGCTTTCTTAGAAGTAGGCCTAGCACTAGTCAAGACTTTAGGTAACCCTATTCCTAGCTAGCATCTTGACAGTAACCCTAGGAGAGAGCTCCTGAGCCAGGAGTGTCAAGTTAAGCCACCCCTGAATTCTTGACCCACAGAAAATGTGAGATAATAAATATGTATTTTTTAAACCACCACAGTTCAGATTCAGGAGCTATGCAACCATGGATAACTAATTCACTAGTTGTGATGTAAAAGGAGATTTAGCCTTTTGACTGCCTGACCTGTTGGAGTGTTTGCCATCTAAAACATTACTGAATAGTTGAATCTAAATATTTAAGAAATCAACGGATTAATTAAAAAAAAACAACCAGTACTAAAGGAAGCTGAATGGCACTCAAAGCAAAGTGAGAGCCTGTCAGTTGAATGGACTATATGTTAAATATTTGAGCTAAGTCTCACGGGGATTTCAGGCAGTTATTGGATTGTATACTGTGTCGAGTATCTTGGTTTTATGAGTTAAGAAATACGTGTCTATGGGCAATCTGGGGTAACAAAGGATCAAAAAGGAAATAAAACACTTAGAGTGTAAAACAAGAACGAATAAGCATAATAGCTCTTGGTTCTGGTCATTTGGCTCCTGCTTGGTGGTTTTCAGAATTTGCCCATATCATGTAGCTATCTGACCTGATGTTCCGGGTGGGAGCTACCTCCCCCTCTGAGGACCATCTGTTTCAGGAGAGTTCCTAAAAATCCTCAGCTTTAGTTTTCAGTGTATATGATGGTTAAGTTTATATGTCAACTTGACTGACCTAAGGGATGCCCAGATAGCTGGTCAAACATTATTTGTGTCTTTGAGAGCATCTCTGGAAGAGATTAGCTTTGGATCAGCTGAGTGAGTAAAGAGGATTACCCTGATCAATGTGAGTGAGCATCAGCCAATCCCTTGAGGGACTAAATAAAACGAGAAGGGGGGACTCACTTTCTCTGCTTGAGCTGAGGCATGCATCTTCTCCTGCTTTTGGGTATCAGTGCTCTTGGCTCATGGGCATTTAGACTCAGCCCTGATGACACAATCAGCACCTTTATCCTCAGGCCTTCAGACTCAGAAACTGAACTATGCCACTGGCCATCCTGGTTCTCTCACTTGCAGATGACAGTATGGGATTTGGCTTCCATAACTATATAGAGTCAATTCCTATAATACATTTCCTCTTATGTGTTTCTATTGGTTAAATAGCCTATTGATTCATAGAAGTGTAACAGAGTTTTAGTAAATTGAGTATTATGTCTTTTTAAAAAGGTATGGATCCAAGGATTAACCAATTGAGATTTTATCAATATGTTAGCTGTGAATAGTACCTTACTCTTTTTTTTTTTTTTTTTTTTTTTTTTTTTTTTGATTACAGTTTGAAGGCTGTCTTTTCCTGATTTCTTCTAGAAGACTAGAATTTACTTCTCAGGTTTTACAATGGAAGAGTGTTACTTAGAAGGTTATTGAGGAAAGGATGTTCATAGTTTGTACTTTGGATAAGACTAGTTTTATTAGATAAGCCCCTTGAATTATGTGTTGTATCTCTTTGCAACAGTCATTATCTAAGAAGAAAGTGATGTTGGTAGTTATATGGTTTTGACTGTAACTATCTCAATGAGGGGACGATGAACAACAAAGGTCAATTACATCCTTAGAGCCAGTAGCACATCCTGAGTAATAGAAGCTCAAGTGTCTCAGAGAACTTCACAAATTTTGGTTTTAGTGGTCTGTTTGCTTTTTGCACTTCACCATCATAGCACTTATAATCTTTGGTGAAGTTTTTGAGTAAGTGGCAAAATTTCCAAAGCTGTTTAATGAGAGTATCAACAAAATGTGTATCCTCAGCACTAGGTGGGATGGAATTCTTAAGCTTAGGAATGCTGAATTAAACATTTCTCTTCCTGCAAACTGCAGAGATGTAATTTTCTGGCAAGGCAAACCTTCAGTCCATTCTGTGAATAAGTAAGCAGTGAGTGGCTCATTTTCAAAATTCATCATGGAGATGAGAGTAGAGTATTCAAATCTGTGTGGAAATGATCAATAATCCTAAAGCTTGGGATATTTTCCATGTCCAATGTTGTCACTTTCACCAGCATTATATTGGTAACAAGTGAAACCGGCACCAGCAACTCCTCCAGCAATGTGTTTAATTTCCCTACCAAATATTAAGTACACATCAAACTTTCCTTCCTGTAATGGATGATTTTATACAAATTTATTTTCATATGTTTCCATTTGAGATTATCTTCTTGGGTAATTTGCAATCAGATTTTTCCCGAAATCTTATTATTTTTTTTTCTCTTTCTGGAGCTTATTACTGTCATTCTGTAACAGTTTCTTAGCACTTTTTCAAAGATTAAGCCTTTGAGTGCTATTATGGATTTAAGGATCTTTAGTAAAAGCTATCTGTACGGCATAATTACCAGTTAGGGTACTTTTCTTTGACCTCTTTGTCATCTCTTTTGTGTATCTTGTATCATTACAGTCAAATCCTCAGGAAACATTAAGAATTCTATAATCTCTTTAACTTTTTAAACTGGAGTGCCTGTTGAGGTCAAGAACACTCAATTTTTTTGAAGTATTCCAAAATCATGGACATAATACACTTGACTCATTTATCTCTTGTTAATTGGCTAGCTCTGACAAAAGTAAAGAGTATTATCATCCAGGATAATTTTGCTTCTAGCAAAAAGTATTATTCTAGCAAAGAGGTTAAGATCTGTAAAGGTGCCTCCAGCCTGTTAATTCTCTATTTTGGTCTTAAGATACAAAGCGTCAAAAACCAATAATAAAAGTGGGATTTCCACAAGAGTCTTTAAGGCTGATTGTGTTGTGGGCAATTCTAGAACAGAGGCTAGGAAGTAATGAGTTTTTCCCTCTTCTAGTAATAAAAGAATAACAGATTTTTAAGATTTATAATGTTATATGAAAATGTGTTTGGGAAAAAGTGACAAAATGTTGTCAGTGGTGAGCCTACTTGTCTAGTAAACTTCTATATGTTCAATGTGTGACAAAGTTTGCACAGTTTAAGAGACCATCGAGCTATAAGTATGTATTAGATCTACACTTTTAAAATATAGCTGTTATTGCCCTGATATACAGTGGGGGAAACAGAGTGGAGAATACTGACCTTCGGTGAAGAGAAAGACTGTAATTAACCCATAAGCTCTGACTGTACCCTTGACATTTAGTCAAAATATCGAGAGTTGTCCCTATTTCTTACATATAAATAAGTAACAGTTTATGACAATGAATGTGAATGATTACTGGACAGGTAATTTTAAATCACAGTGACTGCTCACATATCAGTTCAAAAGAAGTGATTTGCTAACCAGGGACTTAGTTAAGACATAAAGCAGCATGATAAGCCAGGGAGACAGAGGAAAATTTAATTTTTTATTAGTGACTGATCTGGAAAATTTCTGTCAGAGGTTAGGGATTTATCTTGTTGGAATAAATAAAGTCTTAGGCACTTTGTTATGACAAATTAACTTTTCTTTGGAATTTTTTTTTTTTTTTTTTAAAAACTGAGTCAAAGAAGCAGGTAGATAGTTAGGAATGTGTCTCAGTTTGTTGCTGTTGTCTAGGGACGTTGTTGATTTTCCTGGGAAGGGCACCTGGGTGCTGACAATCTCAATCTGGAAGGAAAGCAGAACTTTCATAGTCACAGACTAATGACTATAAAGGGCACAGCCACAAGTGACACTGAAGATAACATAGCACTTGTGCTCGGAAGTATGGAAAGCAGGGAATTATTCTTTCTGGTCCTGAAGTTATGAACACATCTATATTCTTGTCCATTTGTTTTCTTCACAGGGGGATTAACTTATTACAAGGACCAGGACGAGGTATGATTTGTGCTTTTTCTACGTGGCTTTTAAGCATTGGCTTTAGTTTTACTTCTACTTTTAGAGGGTAATGCATAGCTTGAATGGGTTTTGATCAGAACCTTGCTAGTTTTGAATGGGTTGATCAGAACCTTGCTGAGAGCACTGATAACAGTCCCACAAATTCTACACACATAAGTAAAAATTAGTAATAGCCTAGTACCTCCTGGAGATCTTCATTTTAGGTTACATTTGGACACAAAGATACTAGTAAATCAATGTCTAAATTATCTATGACTAGGTTATGAATAACCTGGCAATAACAGCTGCATTTTAACCAGTGGAGACCTAATACAAACTTGGTTTTAAAAACTTGTTTTTTAACTTTGATCTCTTAAACCTGCAGGCTTTGTTGCACATTGAATATACAAAGTTTACTAGGCAAGTTAAAAAAAAAATGAAATTCAATTACTTTATCCCAAGCACATTTTTATGTAACATTGTAAAACTTAAAAGAAAAAAAAACCCTGATGTTATCTTTTCATTACTAGAAGAGGGAAAAACTCATTACTGCCTAGCTTCTGTTCTAGAATTGCTCATGGTACACTCAGACTTGAAAGATCTTTGTGGAAATCCCACATTATTATTGTTTGTTGATGGTTTATATCTTAAGACAAAAATAGAGAATTAACAGGAAGATGCCTTCAGGAAACTATATAATCTGGCATTTCATTTGTAGAGTGATTTATGTTTAGCAGCCAGCTTTCATTTTAAAAAGTCATGATTTGTAGACTATAATACCAGTCAGTTTCTTCTTAGCAACATGATTTCACTGGATGCAGAATGCGGGACAGATGTGCTCCATTAAGACAACGTAAGTTCACTCTGGCACAGTCTCTAAGTTAGGGGATGTCACCAAGGAAGAAGGAACAATCCTTTTTTATTTTCTTTTAAATCAAGGATGAGAGTTATGAGATGAAACAGAAGGACTGCCAAGATTATATTAGTTACTTGCTGCATGAGCAGTTTGGAGAAAAATATGGGATGGTTCAAGGGCTTAAAATAAATATTGTAAAACAAATTTTAGTTGAAAGTTTTCAAAGTTGTCCTTTAATGTTTTGTGGTATTTCTCATTGTGAGTTTAAGAGTTAAATGGAAAATTTAACAGCACTTGGTTCTTTCTTTCATTGGAGACATTCATTGTTCACCCACTTATTTTTCCTCTTTATTTTCTTAGCTAATAGAGCGCATTATTTTTCCGATCTTTTCCCCTTAAAACATCGATGTGCCTCTTTATTAAGATGGTCTCTCCATCAGTAGCTTTCACTTGGATTTATAACCTGTAAAGCCATTTTTTTTTTTTTTTATTCTGGGTCTTATTCTACTTCTGTTTTAAGACTCCTTCAAATCTTTAGTAAAATGTTACGTATCCAGAAATGGGTGTTTCCCATTGCTGTCCTTGTTAGTATATCAAATCGCCTGATGGTCTGGTTAAGGCCATTCACACAAACTAAGTAGAAAGTTAGGGTCATGTGAGAGTCAGGAACTATTCTTGAATCTTTGTAAAGGTGTTGAAGATTTCTCTCTGAAGTCTACAGTGAATTTCTCTTTTCTTTGCTTGGGACCATGGATTATTTAGACATGGTCTCATTTCAAGGAAAGATTTCAAAAAGATTTTGTCAAAACACTGCAGCTTTTCTAAACTCTTCTGATAACCCATAGAAAGTGCAGTCCGAGATTTATAGGTTACCCTCAGTATCCTCCCTGTCTGCCTTTTCTGTTCTTTTTTTTTTTTTTCTTTAAATTTTAATTTAAGGTTCCTAACAACATGTGAGCCAACTGATACACATTTTATAACCCTAGACTCTATGTCTTTCAGACTATTTTAAATTGTTTATTTTTGTCTCTCCTATGTAAGCATTAGAAAGAATTAACGATGGCTCTCAGTTAAGGCTTAGAAGTAGATTTAAAATCAAATGTCTTTCCCTATTTTGAATGGATTTAATTTAACGTGGCAATTGACTTTTCAGGGTTTCAGCCTTACCAGAATGAAAGGAAAGAACAAGACAGGAAAGGGTAAGAGAGAATCTCTTGCGTACATGATCAGAGGAAAGTAAAGCAACATAAAAGCAGCTGGATTCAGGTTTTATTTAGACAGGTCCAAAAGAGATAATTTTTAATTTTTCTAAATGACCCATGTTCCTTTGCAAAGTAAATAAGAAAGTGATTTTTTTTTCACCTATTCTTAATATATTTGACTTGGTTAATGGTGATATTTTTCTATTTTCCCCTCTTTCTTGGAAATACATGTGATTATGCTCATGAACATATTAACACAGAATAAATTGAATTAAATATTCTACTTGACTTCAGAATGATACAGTATTTGAGTGATAACAATTTTAACTCAGCTCAATTATTGTAATTATTATTTTGTTATTTCAACTTTACCCTTTTTAACACCCACTATTAATCTTGTAAACGTATGTAATCAATGATTTAGTTCACCAAAATTTTTACGTAGCCCTTTTTTATCTCACATCTTCAACCTAGTTTTATGATTAGATGATTATATGATATGATTCTTTCTGACAGGAGCAGGGAAGGACGCTCGTTGGCTTCTACACAAAATTAGGGCTGCTTCAAAAATTTCACTATTTTATTTCTTTTCCAGCTCAGAGCTGGTTTATCCTGGTCTTCTAGTCCATGGTGTATTTGGTATACTTTCAAAGAGCAAAGTTTCCTTAATCTTATAGTTTTATAGAGTAAGTTTTCTCAGTAATGTTTTGTATTTTAAATATCCTGTTTTATTTCAAAAGTAAGATTTCTAAGTATGATGTCCGTGAGGCATATTAGGAGAACAGCCTTGCAGTTTCACACTTGCAGGGAAATTTTTCTAGGCCCCAGAAACCGAGATTGACAATTATCTCCTCGTAGCTTTGATGATATTATTTCTTCGTTTTTCTGGCATATACTCTTCCATGGGGAAAGCCTGCTGACAGTAATTATAACTGCTTCATCAAGTAATCTGTCTTTTTTCCCGTTTCTTTCTTTCAGTCGTCTTTGGTGTTCTCCTGTTTTGGAATCATCTTTTTATATATTGTGTTTGGGATACATTGTGCTTGCCAGATTTGAACATAAGTAGAGCTCTTTCAATAATTCTAGAGAATTCTTTGTCACTATATCTTCAATGTTACTGCTTACTCCTTTCCCTCAGAAGTCTAGTAGGATGAATATTAGTTGCATTCTATCCTCCAGATTCCTTTACCTCTATTAAATAATTTTGCATTTTGCTCTTTTTATTCTCCAGGCTTCATAGAACTCATTTATTTAGATCACTATTAGAATTATTAACTCTCCTTAGGCCCTGTCTATCATGCTGCCTAGCCATCCATTGAATTACTAATTTCAGTTTTATACTCTTTATTTCTGAGATTTAATGTACTTACGTATTTTTTTATCTCAAGGATTTTTAGTAAGTAGCAGTTTATTTTCTTGTAACTTTTTTTGAGTACTTCTTAAATATATTAAATGTGCTTTCATTATATTTTACATCTGATAATCATAGTATCTGGAAATCTTCCCATAATTTTCTTTTTTTTCTTTTTTTCTGTTGGTTTTGTTGCTGGTATTTTGCTAGTGTGTTTTGTAATTCAAGGATGTGACTTTATGTTTGTGTGATTAGTGATTTACCTAGTTTAAGATACACATCCAGAAAGGATTTGATTGTTTTGACCTCGTAGCCAATGATTTTTCCCAAAATGGGATCACTTCACACCAGTTTATGAATTTAGCTTTTCTGAGCTAGTTTGCTAGTAGATACCTAAATCCCAAACCCTAGTGAAAGTGTTTGTCTTTGAGTTGGTTTTTTTAAACACAGAATTTATTCTTAAACAGACAACTTTTCTTGTCTCTTTCTGTCACTAGCAATTTTTCTGGAGGGGGTGGTTACTTTTTTTTCTCACAGTAAAAATATTGAGAGCATCAGTTATAAGCCGCATTCTCAGTTACAACCTTACACTCTTGTTTGGACCCCTGGCTCGGATCCTTTCTTAGGGAAATTAAAATGGAAGCTTCTTTAATAGTGTGGTGGTAGTCAAATGAAGACAAATCAGATGAAGCTTCAGACTAGCTTTTGAGACAAATCGGTTAAAAGCTTTATCTTATTACTTTTAACTCCATCTGTTAAGAACTGCATTGTGTCCTCCTAAAATTCATATGTTAAAGCTCTAACACTCAAGGTGACTATATTTAGATTGAGCCTTAATCAGATAATTAGGGTTAAATGAGGTCAACGGGACTGGTGTCCTATTATAAGAAAAGGAAGAACACCAGGGATATGTGCACAAAAAGAAAAGACCCTGTGAGTACAGAGAAGAAGGCAGCTTCAAGACAGGGAAAGAGGCTTCAGGAAAAACCAAACTTGTGGGCACTTTGATTTTGGTCTTCCACTTCTCAGAAATTCACATTGAGCCTATGGCTTTCGTTAGTGGAGACAAAGCAAACTAATATACTCTCTTTTCCTTCCTTCCCTTCCTTCCTGCCCCCTGGCCCTCCCTCCCTCCCTCCCTCCCCTTTCCTTCCTTCCTTCCAAGGCGATAGATACTGTGGATTTCCACTTAATCCCGTGTGAGTTCAACTATGTATTTGAAATCTTGAGACAAATTACCAAACACTCGGAAGTAGTCAGAGGGCTTACTGCACGCCCACTTAGTGCGGTGCTGGGGAGATCGGATTTTCTAGGGCTATTCGACTTTTTATTTTCTATTGATTAGGATATTTTACAGCTCTCCAAGGGTAGAGGTTAACTTGTGGAAGGCACTACAATGCAAACTACTCTTGTCTGAGACTAATGTAAATCATTACTGTTCTGTTCAAAAGATGATCTCAAAGGTTATCCTCTATTGCCCTTCAGAAACATTTACCATTTGTATCTCATCTGGCGATCTGAACTAACTTTTTACAGGAAAAGTTTCTAGTGAAACTTTGCTCACAGGTGCCTTTCAATCAGCTTTGCTATCTTACTGATTCCCTTGTTCATAAATTCTTTAATAAATCTTTGATATGCATTAATTCTATGCATCTTAGAGTATCACTTTTTAGTGTTTTGAATATTATAGTATAAACGTTTGGGGACTTTTCCACCAAGGTGGCCATGATGACTAACCAGCCAGGGGCAATTAGGATGCGTCCTGAGAAGAACAAGAACAGGTGTTGTTAATCCCAAGCATTATTGGCTCCTGAGTGATTCCTGAGGGAGATTGTTAGTTTCTGATTTTATGTCTGTTTTCTTGTGGTTTTTGGTTCAGTTTTACCCTGGTTCTGGTTTGTTTTTGACCTTTTCTCCATTAGTGGGAGCAAGAATTAGAAATTTAGTTTTGTGTTCTGACCATTTGGTGATCTCTGGTAGCAGAAATGGGGATATATTCTTTGAGAGAAAAAAGGAATTGGGGTGGGGTTTTTTGGTATTTTTTTCTTTGTTTTGGTTACTGTGTATATTATCTGTTTGTCTATTTGTTAGCTAAAGCAATTAGAAAATATGTCTAGACCATTGAAAAGAACAGACCTTTGAAACTGGAACATCTTATCAAATGGGTGGTTCTTCCCCTCCTCTGATTATTGCCTGAAAACTGTTCTATGCACTACAAGCTACAAATTGGATCTTCTGGAAAAAATTGTGAAAGGACCATTAATAATCGATGCTTCAAATAATTGTTTTGGATACACACATGTGCAGTAACTGCTAACTTCTCTTAGAAAATTATCATGTTGTGCTAAGAAACTGAACCATGAATTCTGTTTCTTTTTTGTCCAGACACAGACAACTTCATAAGCTGATTGCTGACCCATGACCCAACAAAACAAGATTTATTTACACAGTACTGTATAAACTAATTTAGAAAACTATGTTTGTAGTTAGCTGGTTTGCAAAACTGTTCTTAATTTTAATCATCTATTTTCTGATGAGTAAATGAGGAAGTGATTGAGCTTTCTTCTTTATCCTTAACCCACAAATTAGTAAACCAAGCTCTTACAAACTGAAATAAAATACAAACTATAAGATTGCCATGTAACTCTCACAGACCACTCAAAATTCAAAAATAAATATTTTTACTGACACTTCTTCATTTTCATAGCAATATAGTTATTCAGTTTGGTTCAATTAGATTGTGTCCTCATTTATAATGGGATATAATTAGACAATACATTCTGTAACCATGGCCATGAGGTTCATATTTGAGGATGCCACTTATGCAGTCAGGTGTAAGTCCACCATTAAGGATCAAGTGCTGTACGTTATTTGTGGCACAAGTACCAACAAAGCCCTTGGAGGAAGCTGGCACATCGCCTGTTCTGACCTAGAGAGCCGAGTCTCATAGTTAGAAAGGTAACTTCCTTGGAGGCCAGGAACTCTGGGAAATTTTGAAGAACCTGTCAAGAAGGTGGAGGTTTATTTCTTGGACTGGGTTGCCTGGCCTCATAGAGAAGAGCAAATAATAAATCCTATTGAAAATACAATCCTAGATTCAGTATAAAAACTCCAGACAGATATTAATTTTCTGCTCTAAAAGTTCCTTAACACCAAATGGTTCTACATTTGCTGACCAATACAAGGAGATTTATACCTGTTAATTAACCCTTCCTGTGCCTATATAAATGAATCAGGTCAACATATAATGAAACCATGCTTTTCTGGTGAATAATTTTTGAGAATTATTTATGATTCCAAGGGTGAACACTGTTAAAAATGTTGAAAACTTGGAAACTGGCAAAATGGGCTGGTGGGGTGTTTTTTCATTACAGTGCTGGGCATTGTCTAGTAGGAATTATTTGACTCTGAGGGTATGTATATCTGCTTGGCATTCTTTCTATTATTGATTAAAATATTTTACAACTCTGTGAGGGTAGAAGTTAACTTATAGAAAATCAAAAGGAATGAAAAGAATTCTTGTCAGACAGTAATAAAAAATTTCCCTTCAGTAAAATAGATAACCCCAAAGGCTGTAATTTATTGCTGTATGAAACTTTAACTAAATTTGTATGTAAGACTAGTAATGCTATTCTAATGTTAAAAAAATCTTTCTGGTTGGAATGTATAAATCTTTCTCCCTCAAATGTTCTTTGAACCATTAGCATTTTACTGCACCTCTCAATCTATTAGTTAATAAATTGTTGATGCCTTCTCACTTTATACATTTATGAGAATTCTTCTTTTGACTTTGGAAAATCATATTTTAACAGAAAGAATTTTGTTTTATCCTGCTCAGCATTCTTGGATTTTTTTTTCACTGTGTGGTTTTCTATGTGATTTAATTTTTCATATTTTCAGGAACAGAAGTTTCCCTCCTATCTTTGGACCCATTAACTTTTCTGTACATGGTATTGATGAGGCTGAGAGAGGCATGCATTTTCAAATCTCTGATTAATTTTGGAGTTCCTTCAGAAATGCTTTCCTTAAAGACTGAGGAGAGGCAGAGAGTAGAGGGATTCTGAAACCAGTAAGACACTGGATCAGTTTATTTGACTTTCTGAGGTTCTTGACTCAGAATGAAGCACAAGACATTTCCTTAAGACTAAGAGAAGCAACAGATCTCTGACCAAGCTTAGAGGAAAACTCTAACCTTTCTTCCTCCAAAAGTGTACCCATACAGCCACATGGATTCTAGAAACTGTGGTGACTAATTATTTCTTCCCAAAATGTGTTCTGTTACCATAGGAATGGAGGCAACTGCTCCTGAGCAGTGCACTTCCAAGTTAGAATTCTGCTGCCGTTAGCTTCCCACAGGCTCTAACTCTAGTAGTTTGCAGCCCCAAAGGCACATCAGAATACAATGCTCTGAAAGAAATAAAAGCGTCTTGGCATCACCTCAGACTTACTAAATCAAAATCTTTGGAATGTGGCCCCTGAGGTTCTTCTTTAAAAAGATGTATCACAAGATTAATCTGATTCTTGAAATGTGGAAACTTATTCCAGTGTTTCCCAAACTGTCACTATACAAATCACCTGCATTGCTTTTTTTTTTCAAATACATTTTTTTATGCCTCAAACCCCATATGTGTGTGTTTGTGGGGAGTGTTTGTGGTTAATATTGTGTTTCATGGATGACTAGTGAAGCTGAGCACATTTTCATGGACCTGTATGTCTCCTTTGGAAAAAATATCTATTCAGATCCTTTCCCAATTTTTAAATTGGTGGTCCCTTTATAAAATTTCTAGAAGAAAACATGGGTGGTAATTTCTTTGACATTGATCTTAGCAATAATTTTTTGGAGGGATTTGATGTCAAAAGTAAAGGCAACAAGAGCAAAAATAAACAAGTAGGACTACATTAAACTAAAACACTTCTGTATAGCAAAGGAAGCCGTGAACAAAATGAAAAGGCAACCTACGGAATGGGGGGAAATGTTTGCAAAATGTACACCTGACAAGAGGTTAATATGCAAAATATACAAAGAACTCATACAACTCAGTAGTGAAAACAAAACCAAACAAAACAACTCAATTTAAAAAAATGGGCAAAGGAACTGAATCACTAATCATCAGGGAAATACAAATCAAAGCCACGATGAACTGTCATCTCACACCTGTTAGGATGGTTGTTATCAAAAAGATGAGAAATATCAAGTGCTGGTGAGGACGTGGAGAAAAGGGCACCCTTGTGCACTTTCAGTGGGAATGCAAACTGATACAGCCACTAAGGGAAACAGTGAGGAGGAGAGTGACAGAATGCAATCTAGAGTTTACAAAAATTTCTCTGGCAATGTTTTGAAGAACATCTTTGAGACAGTAGACCTAAAAACAAATATGATCACAGTCAAGAGAATATAGCTTACACTGGTGAAGTGAAAGTTGGAGTTGAATAAAATAGTTGAATTAGAAAGGTATGTATAAGATGGACTCTTGGAACTTGTATTGGGAGTGATAGAAGAGAAACTTGGAGACAATGTTAAATTCTTCAACTGTACAATTAGGCAGAAAGCATGTCACTCATAGAAATAATACCCACATGGTTAAATATATGACTCTGAAGCTCATGAGAAATATATGGGTTAAAAAATATCAATAGAATTCTTAAGAGTAAACCAACTATTGTGCATATCAATCTGATGTATTCATTTAGTTATACCATCTTGCACTCTCTTTAGAGCAATTTTTGGGGTCTTTTGAAGCCTTTTGTATCTAGTTTTATTTATAAATAACATTGAGATAAGAGAACTATTTTTTAGTATTTTATTTAGTTTCAAGATATGAGAAAAGTTGCCTTAATTAAAAATTATTTGAAACAGATTATATATTGCTCAAAAATGTTGCAAAAGCTATGATATTTAATGAAGTAGACCCAATGGAAAATTTAGAACTTGGCATTCTTTGGTCAAAGAACAGCCAATAAAAACTATAGTACAAACAACCTGAGTCATGCAGTTGTCTTTTTAGGTCTTTTTTAAGAAAATACAAAGTACCAGCACTCTCATACATGCTGATATTTTATTGATATTATACACTATTTTTATAAGCAAAATATTGAATAAAAGTAATGCGCAAAGATACATGGTACTTTCTTATTAGGCTAAAATATAATTTGTACCTTTGCCCTATTTAAGGATAGATCTAATGACAAATTGGAAATATCGACATACTGTGCGTTAGAGCTCCTGCAGGTGTAGAGACATCCATTTAAACCAACTAAAATATAAAGATTTTATTCTGTGATATAGCAGGCAATATTATAAATATAAGTACTGAAATATATACACGTATCATGAGAACTGGGGTCAGGTGGCTTCTAGGAAGAAAAAGAAAGGTTACATTGATTCTTCTCTTATTGGGCCTCATGATCTCTTATCTCAGCCGTGTTTCTAGAATTTTCTCTCCCATTCTCTCAAATTCACGTTCATGCCCTGAGATTGATATTATTCCTGAGACTATCTAATATTACAATGACAATATTACAAACCACCAGCTTTACTCATGTCTTGTGTGATTAGCACAAATTCTAGAGAGAAACCATCTCTGGTTTCTGAATGGTCTTGAGTCAGATGTTTATGTTGGTAATTTCTGGCCAGGAAGATGGAACCATATACTGTATGTCATCAAATTTAAGACAGACGTTAATTTTAGGCTTCACCACTATTTTGGGTGCCTCTGAGAAAGAAAAAAATACTACTTGTAAGATGCCAATGATTGTATGGTGAATCACAATTTCAGAAATGATAAATATGATAAAACATGCACTTAGAATCCACGAATAATGGCAGTACACCTTCCACTCTTGTAACAAAAGCCAAGAGAAGAAGCAATTTGTAGAGAAGGCAAATACGTGTGTTCAGGTTTCTCAATCTTATCTATTTGGACTTGTCTTTTACCAACCCTACGCTTACAATCTAGTTGCTTCTATAAGACTTTAAAATTTTTTCTTCAGTTACTAGAATCTGATCAGAAATGCAATCAGCCCTTCCATATTTGTATTTGACCTAACATTTCTTTGTTTACCTGTTACTACAATGGTGACCTTGCAGTACAGTGAGAATGGATGATGTTTTCATTCAATGATGCTGAATCAACTAGATGTCCATGTAGGGAAAACAGGTCTACCTTTACATGATTTCCCAGTTAATAGAACAATTAATTTTGGATATACTTACAGAGCTAAATGGAAAGGTGAATGTTTTAGAAGAAAACCTAGGACTTCTTTATGATTGTAATATAACCAGAGATTTCTTAAACAGAACAAGAAACACATTAACCATAACAAAAAGTATCTATAGTCTTCATTAAAACTCGGAACTCATGTTTTTTCAAAATACCATCAAGAGAATGAACTGTTACCTTCTGACCTTATCTAAGGAAAATCTCTGCATTCTTTTATAAAATTAAATGTTTTGAGTAGTCAAAATGGAGATACTAAATGGTGAGGGGCAACAGATACTATAATCCACTTCTCTTTATTCCCAGAACCTGTATTCTGTCTACATTAAAATATTTACATCTCTAATTTATTTTTAGTACATTTTCATCACCATAAGGAGCCTGCAGACATTTCCTGTGTAGGTCAGTTCTGTTTCACAGTTGTTCATTGGATACCTGCTGTGTTCATTGTTCTATTGAAGACCTTTGCAGTGATGGAGTGAACACTCTAATAAGGAAGGCAGACAAATGTGACAGGAGAGAAAAGGCTTTCAATATATCAGGACGAGTGGATGTTTTCTACCAGACCTATTATATGGATTTGATGCCATAGAAGTGAATACTGAGTGGTGTTAAATTGAGATTTGGGCATCAATTTAGGAATACCTCTGCATTTACTCAAAGTGAGTAAAGTATTGTATATTGAGAAAAAGGATGCATTAATTAAAGCACAAGGAAAGCAAAACACAAGATGTATCAGGATACTACATTCAGAGACCCAAAGTTACATGAGGAACTACTCAGAAAAATAAAAAGAACTTTGAGTTTTATATTTCATTTATAGTATGTGAACAAGGGCCATATCTTAGTAAATCTTTCTCTGATCAGTTAGAACATTAAAGGTTGAATTAAATTTTTAGATATAGTTGTCTTGATTGAGTAGAGAATACAATGAAAATACTATTAAACTCATTTTTTAGGAAACACGGTATGCCATTTTATAGAAAGCTCAAGGAAAGCTAACAAAAAAATATCAAAATCACTCTACAACCAGAAACGCTGGCACACTAAAAATGGACAAGATAAACTGCAGATGTTATGATTATGGAAAGATGCCTGTGTACTAGCTGAAGTAGAAGCTTGATTCATTCAATGCTTAGGAGGCAGTAACTATACAAAAGGAATGAATTTAAACATTTAAAATGTAAAACAACCGTATTGAATCTGTAGATGCAGTGCATCCTTATTGTCACTAGAGGGAAATCTGGGAGGGATTTCGGAGAAAGAAAGTTTATTGCTATGGCTGTAGACGGAGGAAAGCATCCTGTGTGAATAAATTTTCTTAACAGCATGCTTACTTCAGGGGGAAAAATGAAGCATAGAATGTCTGAGGAAAAAGCCATATTGTCAAGCTATATTGAAATAATTGTTTCTCAGCAAGGAACAAGATCTGTCAGGTGCCCAGGTTTAGACTCCAGCACTCCATTGCCATATGTTTCACTAAAATGCATGATATTTTATCACATAGGAGGAAAATATCAACTAACATACATGTTTCAACACAGACGTCACATGGTGAATAACGATTTTTTAAAATTCTCCAAACAACCACCACCAACAACAAATATGGCCATTGGTTGAGCGTCAACCTTCAGCTCAAGAACCAGGACACAGTGTGGCTCACTAAAAAGTAACCATTTTCCTCCCGTGATCATTAGAACAAATCTATCAAGAAATTGTTATAATAATTATGAGAATTATAAATTTAGATGGCAAACTGCTCAGTTTTGCAGGAGTAACAGTGGAAAGTTTAGATTTCCCCCCAGTTATGACAGTCTTTATTTTTTACCCAGTGCTAACACCAGTGATCTCATCCAGGTAAAGCGTCCCTGGCTAGCTCCACTCCCTTATGCAAGCTTGAAAGTATTTGCTACTCAGTTTAAAGTTTTGCAGCATTTATTCCTTCACGATCTTGTTTCTTCCTTTGACATTATAGCAAACTACCAAGGAATGTACTGAGTTACTACTGTGTATTTTAGGGTAAAGAAATAAGTCCTATGGCTCCGACCATAAAGATTTCACAATCTAACTGGAGAATATCTTATATATTTTAAAATAAGTGCAGAAATTTAGAAGAGTGTGAGTTTGCTCCAAGTGCATTATCTTTCTTTCCTAAGGGGGTCCTTTAATTTTTCTTGTCTCCATGAAGTGCCATGTAATTTATTCACTCACACAATTTGGAAATCTGGAAATTAACCAAAACTGTTTCATCTCCTTCATTGCCAAGGTCAGTCTATCGCTGAGTTTAGTAAGTTCTGACTCCCTGATTCCCATCAAATTCATTTCCTCCTCTGCAAGTCTACACTGCAAGCCTGATACAAGACTTTCTCCTATCTCACCTGTATTAATCTAGTAGCCCCTTAATTGGACTACCTGCACTCACTGAATTATAATTTCTTTTCCTTGATTCAGACAAAGTGATATTTCCAAATTTCAGGTCTTTTTGTGCTTTTTCCTAATTTATAATCCTTCTGGAGCTTCTCCTTCTTTGAAGTTAAACCAAAACTCCTTATCAGGGAGTATAAGGCTCTATAAACTGGATTTTCCTAACATCATTTTGTACCTTGCTCATCTGTTTTTCTTGTCCTGTAGTTAATGGTCCTTGAGTCTCTCACAGTTACCATTAATCCTCTTCTAATGCTTTTTTCTCTCTTTTGTTAATGCTTATCATTCATTCATTTCTCAAATCCATCTTTAATTTTTCCTGGAATAGTCTCTGATCTTCTTGGCAAAGGCAAATCACTCTTTTATAGTTCTTATATGTTCCATACTTACCCAGCATTACCTTTAAAAGAGTTAAACTTAGGTTTTATTTGTATCTCCATTTGACTGTCACAAGAGATGTTTTTCCATTCTATCCACACCGATAACTGTTGTGTAAATAAATTACCACTTAAAAAACAGAGTTTAAAGCAATGGTTGCAGGTTTTAGACTCAGTTGAGAATGATACACAGCCAAAAGTCTGAAGAAAATGTTAAGTGGGAAAAAGCTAACTGGTGGGATAAAAGCATCTGTCGATCACAATGATAACTTATGTTGAAATGGTAATTTATTGCCAAATCTTAGTAGTTACAAATCAATATTTTCTCCCACTCATGCTATATATTGATGGCATATTGTCTAGGATTTCGCTTTACATAGTTTTGTCTTTGAGACCCAAGCTGTCTGGGCTATTCCTTGTCGCTGTGGCAAATAAAATGAGATATGGCAAATCAGTCATGGCTTATAAAGTTTCCACTCATAAATGACATGCAATGCTTTCTTCACACTTCACTGACCAAAGCAAGTCACCTGGTCAATGGGGAAGGGAAGTGAAATTTTAACATGAACTAACAAGTGGAAGGAACCGAGGAATATTTACTGAAACAGAAAACTCTTCCACAGAAGCTACAATTTGAGAGAAAATTATTTCAGAATTCAAGGCTTAAGGAAAGACAAATTCTGGTTCACCCAGTGGCTATGTGAATACAACTCTTGAAGTGGATTGAATGTGAAATAGCAAATAATGAAATACTTTAATAACTGTATAATACAGACCTGAACCATTGTTCTATTGCTGTAATGTATATTAAGATAAAACACAGTCACTATCATTATTACTCTAAGTATGATGATTATCAGAGGAGCTGGCAGTATGCATCTATTAACTAATATTTATTGAGAACTTACTTTCTGGTGAGAGTGACAAGCAACAAATAAGCACCATAAATAATGTGATACAGATGGGGATGTTACAAAGAAACAGGACTGAAAGTAAGCAGGACTGAAAGTGAAGAGAACAGGGTAAATTCAGTTTGTGGTACTGAACAGTAGACAAGGCCACCTCAATGGAAAGCTGACCTGTGAGCAACGAGTAAGGAGATGACTTCACTGTGTAGATATTTGGAGAAGAGCGTTCCAGGCAAGCAAAGGAGCCAGTACAAATATCCAGCAGTGCGAGCATGCCTTGAATGACAAAGAAAAACAAGGAACCAAGTGTGACTGAAACAGGGAAAAGAGGTATCATGAGAGAAGAGGCCAGGGCTTGTAGCGGTCTCTGGGGACCATTGTAAGGATTTTGGCACTTACCCTAGTCATCATTCACTGAAAGGTTTCGAGCATATCAGTGAGATACTCTGACTTAAGATCGTTTTGACTGTTTTGTTGAGAAGCTGGAAAATCAGGTGATTCCAATAGTCCAGACAAGAGGATGGTGCCTCAACCTAAGGTGCTTTTCGTGAGATAGCCTGATTATAGATATACTGAATCTGGAGCCACGTAGATTTCCTAATGGGTTGGATATGAATTGAGGGAGGAAAATGGGAGTCAGAAAGGATTCCAAGATTTAGGCCTGAGAAATAAGGAAGGAGCTGTCATCAATTGAAATCAGAATAGTAAGCAGGTAAAAGGTTTGGAATAGAAGATAAGGAATTCAGCTTGAAATGTACTGAGTTTAAATAGGCAGTCTGAATAAATTTACTTGAGATTTAGTTTAGTTTAGCTTCTAGGACTACAATCCTCGTCACTACAATCATAATTAAACCCTTAATCACAACGATAATAGCTGGGGTAGATTTCTTCTCACCTGAATCCACTGTCAACAATAATTTCTCACCCCATTACTGAGAAAAGGTGCACATAATTTTTCTATTAAAGCTATAGCTGTATAGCACAGGATTTGAAATATATGCAAGATCTTGTAGCTCACCGCGAAAAGAAATGTGACAATGAATATATGCATGTTCATGTACAACTGAAAAGTTGTGCTCTACACTGGAATTTAACACAACATTGTAAGATGACTATACCTCAATAAAAAATGTTAAAAAAAAAAAAGCTATAGCTGCCATCTTTGTTTCACAATAGTTTTAATTGGTCACCATCTACCATCTACCTATATGCCATAGAATTTTTCTCTTAATTCAGTAAACTCCAAGCTACTCATCTTTCTTCAAATCAATTTATTTTTCATTTTTTATCTCAATGATAGCCCCATTTTACTACTTACCCATTTAGAATAATGGGATACAGCTCTAACCCCTCCTTTCACACATCTTTATGTCCGTCTTCCATGTTTGCCTCCTTTACAGTGTCTTTGCCAAAGAATTGTAGCTTTCACTCCAGCCCGTTATCTCTACGGCCCCTCCCCTTATTTAGACTTTAATACATTTCACTCAGGATCCTGCAAAATCTTATTACATTTTCTGTCATATTCTAATCTTCTCCCCTATAGTATTCACATTCCATCTTACTGGTAGAATTTTTTTAAGTCACAGTTATGTCACTATATACCATCATTTTCTTACTTGTAAGCCTTCACTGGCTTCTATTCCATTGTCTACAGAATAAAACAACTTCAAAGTTGTGAATAAAAAATCACATATATATATATATATACATAATATATATCATATGTGTATATATATATAGTATGTGTATGTGTGTATATATATATATATATATACACACATATAAACCTAGTTTATATAAACATATCTCTACCCATTTTCTTAGGATCAGCTTACGTTTTAACTATATGGATTTCCTCAAATATAAAATTTATTTTTGAGTCTTCATGCTTTAGCCGACAGTCTTCTTCTCCTGGAAAGCCATTGAATACTTTTATTCAAGGACAGATTCCTAATTAAAATTATTTTTAAAAGAGAATTGATCACTCATATCTGTGTCTTTTGAGAATGTATAATGTTTTATTTATAATTAGTTTTCAATATACATGATCATCTTGAAGGCAATATGCACTTTTTTTGCTGTTGAATCCCCACTGGCTAGCACCATAGTTGACACATAGTAGGACCTCTGAATATATGAATATATGTGTTCATATTGAATATGTGCTGAAGTACATTGAATATATGAGTGAATAAATGAATGTAAATGTTAGATAAATATGTTATATTTCCTAAGGGATAAATGCCTTTAGCAGGGGACCATAAATACATGAATTTGCCTTAACCGAAAGGACTGACTGTGTTTCAGTGATAATTCAGGATTTCTGGCTGGGTTTGCAGAGGAGTATCATTATTTGCTTTTATGCTTCTTTATCTAATCAATAAAACCACATCATTTTAGCTGCTCATAAATAGATGGCTATAATTCTGTCCTCAGTAACCACCATGGCAACATATTATTATTCTAGAACAGGGATAAAACCACTATGCATTATTAATAGCTGCTCGTTAGAATTATCAGAGGAACTTTAAAACAAATATCGACCCTCAGTATCAGCTCTGCCCCAAGTTCTGATTTGACCTGCCTGGAGTTGATCCTCAGCCCCACATTTTCAAAAAGCTTTTAAGTATTTGCAATGTGTTGCTAAGGTTGAAATCTCGTTACTTAAGTATTTCTCAAACTTATGCACATTATACAACAGATGCTTTGACTTTTTGTTCTTATCCCAGTATTGCCACAGAAGCCAGAAGATAGTTGGAATTTATCATATCATATCCTGCAACTTTATATAAGTATTAAATGTTTCTGTGAGTACGAACTAGGCTAGATCAGGTTCAAAGAGTTTATTGAGGAAAATGGTTCGACCTCGGCATATATTATTTTCAGTCTGATTTGCTACCAAACTAGACTTACCACCAAGAAAATAGCTATACAATTAATTATATAGGCGAATAAGTGGTTCTTCTCTGTCTCCTTACCTCCTTATATGAGTGAATCCAAAGTTTACTATCCCATGCAGCCTCTGTCAGAAGAACTGAGTACTTCACACCAGCTGCCTTTAATATAGCTGTTGGAATGAATGCGAGCTGCATCAATGGTCAGGGAAAAACATTTTTATACTGTTGTTAAGACCTCAGGAAGTCAACATGTAGCCTGCTACAGTGTGTCACTATTAAAAAAAATGTAGATGTTGCCTAAAATGATTAAAGAATCAGCTCTGCTGCAACATAGTAGAATGCGTGACATCTCATTTTGTACAAAACTTGAACCTGGTATTGAGATTAATGGAGTGCTTTAAGCGTGATCTCTACTCTGTCTTGCATAACACCCAAATGTTCCTGAATCCACTATTCTCTTTGTTGATTGTTTATATTCATTCTTTATAAATACAATCACAAAACACTTAAGAGGCAACTTCTACATTTGCATATCTTGAAAAGAGTTGTAGTTAAGTACATGTTATCCCTGATGTGGGTTAAATGAGATGCCACTTGAATGTTACAAGAGTCTGTTGCGTTTGCTTCTTCCAGATCGTGCAATTCCTTTCTGATTCTATCAGTCTTAGTTACCACCTTATACTACTGGACACAACAAGGGGCCGTCAAGCTGATATTAGAACATGTGTCTGAAACTTTGTTGGAAATAATTTAATTAACAGAGTAAAAAAAAAAAAATCTCTGAATTGAGCCTAACTCAGCAGAGTTGATTTGGATCAGAAAATCTAAAATTAAAATTAGAAAAAAAAATCTATGTTTTCTTTCCTTTCATTCTTTCCCTTTCTCTCCCTTTCTCTCCCCTTTCCTTTCCTTCTTTTTTTGAAGAGCATTAAAAACTATTGGCATAGTACCAGTTACAATCCATCTTCCCTGGCAGTAGTAACTAAAGTAACTTTCTTTTTCTTTATTTTACATTATGGACAGATTAAATGCCTAGCCATATTTTTACTATTATTGTGTATATGGGGACATTGAGGTAGAGGGAGATTTTAAAGTCCCATCAAACTTAAAAAAATTTTATTATTTTTCTAAACTGCTAAATTCCTTATAGGCAGATTCACATTACTAATTCAACTTACCTCAAAATAAAAGAATGTTTATCATTGCCAACTAAATAGGATATGGTAGACACCTGAATCCAATCCAGTTCTTAAATTAAACGATTTTAATCCAGGGTATTTAAAAGGATATAAATTAAGTGTCTGAATAGAACCAAATATTGAGCCATTTATCCCCAAGCAAAATTTAGTTTCACAAAACAATTTCCATCCATACATTTCTGAAAACTTATTAACCACTAGATCAAAATTATTAATCAATAGATCAAAATTACTAATCACAAGTCCAACATCAAGGTTTTGTCAGAGCTGAGTTACTTGCTGGAGGCTCTAGGAAAGTTTTGGCTTCTAATCTCATCTAGCTGGAGGCAGGATTTGTTTCCATGCAGCGTAGGATGGGGATCTCTGTTTCTTTGCTGGCTGTTGGTGGAGCCAGGTTTTGCAACAAGAGGTTACCTGCAATTTTTTCTTATGCTTTCCACATGGCCCCCTCCATCTTTAGGCTTTTAACAGCTGCAAGGAGTCCTTCGCATGATTTGAATCCCTCTGACTTCTTTTCTGCTCTTTTCTGATTTTCTCTTTGGCTTCTAAAGGCTTATGTGATTACACTTGGCCCACCCAGATAATCAAAGATAATCTATCTTGAGGTCAATGGATTAATAAACAATTATACCTGCATATATCTGCATATATCTGTTAGGTAATTAGATAAGTGGGGGCACTAGGCAGGCAGGTGGAGGGGAGGGAGGATGGTCCGAAGATGGTGTTATGCCCGCCTCCAGCATAAAGGGACTTCACTTCTTCTAAATGAGTGCCAGCAAAAAAAAAAACTGGTTAAAAGCCGACAGCCACGACAGCGCAGTAGCAGAAAGGACTTAACTGGACACGACCAATGTTTATTGTTCTATAATTAACATCGTGGTTTAGCCTCCCCAGTGGGTTTTTCTGTGTACACCATGGATAAGGACATGCGCGAAGGGGCCAAACACGACTCAGCAACCCAGGGAAAAGAGCCGTCAATCAAGAGACCGTCTCTAAGTGAGGGTATAGGAGAAAGGGGAGACAAAAAACGCTGCTTTTCCCTCCCTTGGATCAGCCCGTCTCCCATTCTTGGGGGTGTACTTTTCCTTTCTTTTTAAATAAATCTTTAAAAATCTTTCGCTACACAACGCACCATCTCCTGAGTGTAAACTTGTCTTTTGGGTATGACAAGAACCGGGGTCTTTACCTTTTGGGGTAATATATCTTTAACTATGTGAATTAACCTACTCATGGACAAGGTATATCATTTTGTTTTTAAATAGTTCTGAGGATTAAGGCATGAAATCTTCCTGGGGGTGATAATTCTGCCTACCTTAGATACCTTTGTGTTTGTACAAACTGAAAGGCAAATCATTCAGATTTCTAAAACTGGTGACCTGTGATGGATGCATTAAAATATGTAGCTTCTGCTATAGCCTAGGTTATCAGAATTGGGGGCTGGTTATTCACACATACACATACACACACAAAATGCAGTCAGGTCTGAAGAACATGTGGCTTTCACTTCCCTGTCACTGAAATGAGATTTGACAAAATAAAAGTAGATTTAAAGTTAGTTTTGGGCTTGCAGTCACTCTTTTTACTTTTTCTAGGTCTGAAGATAAGTGACTTCTTAGAGCTTTCGTGTCCTAACATTTATTTGGATTATTTCAATTTGCATGATTCTTACAGGATTAGCAATTCTCTCTGTCTCTATTTCTCTTTCATCTATCATCTACCTGTGTGTGTTTGTAGGTGTACTGACTTATAACAGGTGATCAAATATATAATGTTTTGATTTTAATTTATAAATATGATATAGCTTATAAAAAGGCTGTCAACTATATCGCCTCCCTCCCAAAGCCCATTGAAATAATCAATCAATAATTAGAGTAGTATTTTTTTCAGAAGGCTGAAATAAAGATTAAGGGGAATGTTGTGATAAAATTTCCTTATTTGGTGGCTAGGTTGACACTTTTGTTAAATTTTTACATAGATCATGTATAGTAAAAGATTTCCAAATCTCAGCTTTCCACTCACATCAATTCAATAATCCTCACTCCAGATACATTATTTTTTTGTGAAAATCATCTTTTTTGATATTACTAAGTTATAATAAGGAGTTAACATCTTTAGCCTTTTATGGAATAAATAGTTTTCAATTAAAAAAATTAAATGAAGATCTTTTAATTGTTTTGACAAATTACATTAGCTCCATTTTCAGTCTCTGGTAATTCAAAAGATTCAAAGTGACAAAACTTAGTCTCAATTTCAATATTTTGATAAATGTATCTTTTATTGATTAGAACAGTAAATGTTACTGGCACACACATGTGACCAAGCAGGACCTTATGGGATCTTCCTGGGGCAGACCCTTCCCTCACATCCTCTGCTGTAGCTCCTCTGTGAAGTACCCTGATAATAGTATCTCAGGTGTATTTTCTTAGTTTTTCAGATGCTAAAAACCACCACCAAGTGGAAGAAATTAACCATTTGATGATCATGAACATCTAGCCCCCAGACCTTCTTTGCCTAAAGATTGATAACCATCAACAAATCAGAATTGTGCACAGCTGATCACATATCCTAGGAGGCCCCTCCCTCATCTGCAGGTCAAACCCAGCCAGGGGCAGCCCCAACCCTGGATTATGGCAGCTACCAGAGCCCACATCCCTCTGGGGAATCAGGAGGGATTCTCCCCAACAGGCGCCAGACCCCCCACTGCACAAGGCCATCTGGAGCAGAGACACATCCTCAGCAATTTGATGTCGCCTGGGGTGAGTCGCTCCAGCTTGCACAGGCTGGGAATTCTCTCCACTCCATCTGGGTTCATTCCCTTGCAGAAAGTGAGCCACTCTGGGTCCGTTCTCTTTTGAGAGCTGGGCCACTGTGTTTGGAGACTCCGTCTGGCAGTGGAAGTGAAATTTTTAGATGACACCTCCTCTGATTGTGCAACCTTAGCTTATTTGTTGTCTGTGTTTTGTGTGTGTTGTTTTGAGGTGAGCCACGATGGGAAAATTGTACCTGCTTCAACGGGGCTCCTTTCCTTCTGGGAAGTGAGCCGTTCTGGGTTCATTGGGAGCCACTCTGGGTCCATTCTCTTTTGGGAGATCTTTTGTTTTTGGGACCATATTTGCTGTTTGTTATGTTACCCCAAAAGGTAAAGACCCCAGTTCTTGTCACACCTGAAAGACAAGTTTGTAGTCAGGAGATGGTGCATTGTGTAGCAAAAGATTTCAAAGATTTATTTAAAAGGAAAGGAAAAGTACATCCCCAAGAATGGGAGGCTGGCTGATCCAAGGGAGGGAAAAGTGGCGTTTTTTTGTCTCCCCTTTCTCTTATACCCTTGCTTAGAGGTGGTCTCTTGATTG
This sequence comes from Camelus ferus, assembly GCF_009834535.1. Classification (NCBI taxonomy): domain Eukaryota; kingdom Metazoa; phylum Chordata; class Mammalia; order Artiodactyla; family Camelidae; genus Camelus; species Camelus ferus. The sequence continues at coordinate 19,943,731 of NC_045720.1, forward strand.
ACAGCTCTTGTTCCTGGAATGCTCAGTCATATTTGGTCCCTTTGCACATGTCCTTACCCATGGTGTACACAGAAAAACCCATGGTGGGGAGGGGGCAGTTAACTTCAATGTTAATTATAATACAATGAACATTGGTCGTGTCCAGTTAAGTCCCTTCTGCTACTGCGTGGTCGGGGCTGTCAGGTTTTAACCAAATTTTTTTTTTTTTTTCTTTGCTGGCACTCATTTAGAAGAAGTAAAGCCCCTTTCAGCTGGAGGCGGGCATAACACCATCTTCAGGCCATCCTCCCTCTCCCCCACCTGCCTGCCCGGTGCCCCCACTTACCTAACTACCTAACACTTATACTGGCCAGTTGAGACTTTGGTGGGTAATGGGGCTCACCTGCGATGACACTAGGGCATCCTACCCAGTTGTGTCACTTCATCTGTGTTGGAGCCTTGGGTGTAATTTTCCCTCTCTGCCTTGTCTTTTACTCAGCGTCATCTCTGTTGGGGCATTGGTTAGGGTTCTCCCCTTTTCGACTGACTGGGCATTGGTTGAGAATTTCCCTTTTGGAGGCTAGGGAACTCTAACTCTGAGAGATCGTTTCGCATTGCATTTATTTGCTTGATCTTTGACAATACCAGCTGTGAATAATTATTATGGTCATTAAGAGCTCTTTTTCTACCTATGGTCCCCTGGGATATTTTTGTAAAACTGGGAAATCTTTAGCTGTGATCCCATAAATGAAAGAAAACAGTATTTTTATTATAACATTGTGTGACCTCTGTACTCCCTGAGATCTGGAAAACAATGGTCCCTCATGGAGCTGCTCTTATATCAAAGTGGTCCCCTTTTGCAATTGCTTTAGCTTTTATCTTGGGGGAGAAAGGGTGTGTGTGTCTTGGTATCTGAGTCCAACTCTTGTTCCCTCTTTCTGGTTTTGCTGAAAGTAAGACATGTGAATGTGAGCAATGACATCTATCTATCTATGTATCTGTACAGATACAGATGTGTGTGTGTATATATACATATATATGTGTATATACATATGTATATATAAAATTGTCTATTACTGTTCTTTAAACTGAAGTTGATACTTGGGAATTGAAAAAAAAAATCCTGAAAATAGCCAAGATGTTGGATTTTGTAAAAGCAGTTAGAGGAGGAATTTGCATTTCTCTTCCTCTGACTTTGAGATGTGGAAGATCTACCTGGGTTCTCAAAGAGAAGAAAAATTTTTTTTGTTTTTTTTTTAACTGAAATGGGAAAACTGAGATCTCTGGTTCTGTCTTTATGTAAAAATTAACTTGTAAGCGAGCTCTGTTTAATTGACTTACAAGTAAGCATTTACAAATTCTAATTATGAAAGAAGCTAGACAACAAATTTCAGGTTCACGTGAACTAGGATATTAAAGCTGGCTTAAGCTTATTGGTATAGTCAACGCAGACATGTATTTTATTGTACCTATGTTTACTGAAGGTCAGTAAGTTTATGTTGTTTCTGTTGAAGACTGTCAGCAGAAAGAAAGAAAGAGTTTACTTGGTATGATGAAATTCTTATAAGTAAATTAAATGCAAATGTGATAAGAGCTTTTGGGTGAACGCCTTAGAAATAATTACATTTTAGGAATGTCAACTCAAAAATAATCTCTCCAAATATTTGTAACTTAAATTTTAGGAATGTGCTGGGTTAGGTTAAGTGATGGAAGTTTATTGACTATTTGGATAACTGGGTAATTCCGAACCAGAGTAAGTTGCTGAAACACTGTTTCCTGAGAATTAGCTTCCCTTTGTAGAGAAATTAAAGGTATTTAGGACAGTTGATGAATATGTTTGGTGCCACCTGAGATATTTTCTATACAAAGCACATTTTAAAAAAAATTATTTTTGATATTTGTTTGTCAATCTATAGAATGCTAATGTAGGAGACAGTTCATAATTGCTAGCTTCTCAGTTTTCACTAGAGATTAAGATTTTTGAGAGTTGAGGATTCTAATCTCTGTAGTTAAATCTACTGAAAATAATGGAGGAAACATTTCAGTACAAAGAAGGAAAGAAGGATATATGTTTTGAGTAATATATATATATAACTTTATTTTTCTTATAATCTGAAATATATATATAGAAAGGAATTGCACTTTGTTAAGGTGAAAGAAAGTGATTTGCTCCCACAGTTGGTTGTTTCTTGATGGGAAAAAACAAGGGACAAACTAATATGGATTAAAAAAAAAAAAACTTGTGGAAAATTTGTAGGAAGGGAGACCTATAAAAGGAGTTCTGTGAATGATCAGGCTGAGACTAGATCGAACTTAATTGAGTGAGTGGGTTTTGTTATTAAAAGTAGGCTGGCACAGGACTAGATCTGGTTCCTCTCTGTTAAGCAGAACAAGTTTACTTAGAATGTTTCTGATAAAAGATTGATGTGAAACTTTTTTGATATTTTTGACAAACTTCCTATCAAATTCTAATTAAAATTCTTATGACTTCAGCCAACTTTGGGATGCTTAAAAGGGCCCCTCAGGCATCTCAGAGAAAAATAAACTAGGATTGGTTTAACTGGTAAAATAAGCATTCTAGAAATTGTATAGAGTTTCTGAAATTTGGATATGTCCTGGTATAAGGCTGTCAGTCATGATTCTGGTTGTTAATCTTAGAATGTTGTATGTCAACTCGATTAAGCTTTTTTGTCAAAATCATTGTAATCAGACCTTTTACCTTGTCTTTTTAAGTCTTTAATAATTCATAGATAGTTAAGCTGATGCTTTGCATATCTTCTTCATCTTTAAGATTCATAAAAATATAAACAAGTATAGGTTTCTTTTGATTCATGCTGCTGAGTTGGGTAAACTATTTAAAAAGTCTAATGAAAACTCTGATTTCACAAGAGTTGGTAAAAAGGATTGATTGCATGGGATTGGGCAAACTGATAAATACAGTTGTAGTTTTTTGGTTTTCTTTGAAATACGGCTGGCTTTTGATCAATGTTTTTTAATTGAACTCTTTACCAAATGTTTGTCTCCCTATCAGTATTGAAAGTTACCAGTGTTGAAAGTTACTGTTTTACTTCCAGCCACACTGTTGCCCTCAGTGTTTCTGATAGAAAAAGAATGCTCTAATGGAGTTGTCAGAGTATAATTACTCATGATGAATAACAATGCTTGCTTTAAGTCTATTGTCAAAAGCACATGTACAGTGCTTATGTAACAATTGGGTATATGTGATTAAATGTATGACCTCTAAAGTGTTTCCCATCAACATGCCTCTGAGCCGGCTCATACCTGGTTAGCTCAGATTCAATAATCTTCATTCCAGACATGTTATGCACTTTATTTGTGAGAATCTTTTTTGATATTATGAAGTTACAATAAGGAGTTAAAATCTTTGGCCTTTTATGTAATGAAGGTTGCTTTTAGTCTCTGGTGATTCAAAGCAATTCAAAGTGACAAAACTTAGTCTCAATTTCAATATTTTGGTAAATTACATTTTATTCATTTTAACAGTAAATATTACTAGTACACATATGGTCACTTTGTAGATACCAATTACTATAGTTTTTATGGTTTTACAAGCTCCTTAAAATGTTTTTTTTCATATGAATGTGTTTCAAAAATTGGAAAATTTTGAAAGAATAATACCCACTTTTAAAAATATGGATTAAAAAAATATATCTGCCTGAAGCTGAAAGGCTTATTTTGGAACATATTTATTAAAATTAGCCATCCATATTTTTATGACTGAAGGGCCATTGTTTTAGTAACTCTTAGCATAAATAAATCAGTTGCAATGTTGCCTAAACACAGTTCCCAAAGAAACTGCAGGACTGAATGTGGAATCCATTTCATCTGCTATCAACTGTTTCATGTTGCTTAAGTAAATTTTTTTTTTTTTTTTTTGGAACTTTACAGGTGTATAATATTTGTACTTGAGTAAATTAAGTAAACTAAATCAGTAAACTGTTTTATCTAAAATCATATTTTTTGCTTAAAGAATGGAAGAAATTAAATTCTGATTTATTTTTAACAATACAGATAATTCACATAAAGATTGGCTTGTAACATTATTTAGAAACATATTTTCTATTTTAAATGCTGTATTTTTCAAAAACAATTTTTTGTCCTATCCCTCAGGCTCCATAGATGCAAGAACAAATGGAGTGGGGGGAAAAAGTTTAAAAGACAGGAATTTTTATTCAGTGTTGTTATTGTCAAAGTAAGTTTATCCAACTTTACCCTGGAAGTGTCTCACTTTATTTTTCTTATAATCTGAAATGTCAGCTAAAATCTTCTTCCTTAAAGACTTTAATGATGAGGCATATGGAGATAAGATTTTGACTATTAAGTCTCCCAAGCTGGCATCTGGACAGGTTTTCAGAGAAACTGATACCAGGGAATGACTTCTGTGTGATCCCTCAGGCTTGAGAACTGCCAGTCAGACGATGCTTACTCAAGCCTGCAGTTAATCCCAAGAGTGAGAGCCAACGCTGATTTGATTTAGTATTTTTAAATTGGCCTATTCTGACGAGAGGCCTACCGCACTGAAACACCTGCAGGCACTGAGACCTGAGTGTCAGAGCAGCAGAGAGTTACTGTTGTCATGGCATGTAGGTATAGGAGCTTTTTCATGCACAGTATCTTTTAATGTTATCTAAAAGACACAAGATGAGTCTCAGAAATTGAATATTTCACCATTTACTGTAACTTTCAATTGAAGTGTCATGCTGCGTTTAAAGATATTAATCAAAATGAAATTCACAAAACCATTCTTTATCAGGAGAGGTAGATATTATTTGAAAATCACATGTACCATGCACATAGTTTGAAATTTATTGTGGCTGGAAGTTAGTCAATGGCTCTGTCAATGAAATAAATGGCTAGAATGCAGTAGGCTATATGTTTTCTTAAATAACTTATCTATAAGAAAGACCTATTTTATAAAAGCCTGGAAGATTTAAAGTATACAATAAACGACTTTGGAGCTAATAATGAGATAGAGCAACAACTTTCCTCAAGGCTAAGATCTCCCTGTTTTTTAGGTTCACCATTATCTTCATGTCATCATTCATAAGTAATTTAGAGATTTTTATCCAGAAAATTATCCGTGGGATAATTTCAAATTGCCATCCTTTTGCCTTGTGTAGGCTATTGAGCAATGTAGATAAGCAGTGAAAAAAAGAAAGATTTTAACATGATTTTTACAAGTATAGAAACCCCTGTTCACAGCATGTATCTGACTTAAAGGAAGTTCACATCACAGCATGTAGAAAGTTTGAAGTTAAAATCCCTGTAAAATTGATAAAATACAAAAATGGAAATGAAGCTGAATCAGACATAAGCCACAAATAACAAATCAGTCTAAAGTCTAAAGTAAAGCTTTGGCCTTAAAAATGTCTTTCAAAAGAAATATATACTTTATATATGTCTGTATATACACATATGTATTACACATACATACACACATATATGTATATATAGCAGATTGATTTGTGAATGGGACTGCATTTAAATTTATTTGTACTTATCTAATATATTCATTAAAGTAGGCTAAGCTGAAATAGGGTATATATGCTAAAATTCAGTGGTTTATAGAACAAAATTTTTCCTTCTCAGGGTGTGATGTTCGGGTGGGGCAGCTCCCCTGAACCCATCACAAAGAAAGTCATGTAGGAGCATTTCCTAAGTCAGATGTGGAGGTGGTCATACATATCCTTTCTAATATTCCATTGGAGAGAACTTTGTCATGTGGCCTTACACAACTGGAAAGAAGATTATAACAATTCACTAGTTATAGGCCCAAAGAACAGGAGAAGGCAACATTTACATAAAATTATATAGATCAACTTACAGAAAACAAAATAGAATCAAACTATTTTGTGGTCATGTGATCCATATAATTAAGCTACCCATTATTTATTCATATGTTCATTTATGTATCCACTCAACTGATTAGGGAGACACTGTTTCAGCGATACAAACAAGGTCTTTCCTTTCATGGAGCTTTATTCTAACTTAATCACCAAAGAATCTAAAGACCTACTTCTCCCACGGTGGGGCCATCAGGTTGGTTGAGTTGATGGTGTCTAAGTTAAGCCCCTTGGGGTTTCTTAGAAGCCTCCATTGACTTTTTTCAAAAAGAACCAGAAAGAAATGCCAAAAAATTGATGACCTCAGTGTTAGTTCTTCTGGAGGTTTGTTTAATAGAAATGTACTAAAACTCTTCGGACTATTTAAGTCACAACTAATGCAAACCCAGAAGGAAATATGTTACCGAGGGATTTGTCTCTGTTAGCATTAATAAACAAAATAAAGCAGAAGGCCGGAAAAGCACTATTAACAGAGCTTCGAAATATGACATTTGATTAATATCTTCAAACCAGCTCAACAAATGTAGCAATCAAATATCACGAGAGTGGGGTTCAGAGCAAAATAGGCTGGCTTGTCTGCTTTATTCAGTATTCACGTTACAATGAGTGAGTAACAAAGGAAAGCAATGCCTTTTGTTGATTCCCCAGCTGTGTTTTGGGCAGGGGTAAAAATTACATTATAGAGGCGCTCCATTATTTCAAATTATCAGTCTTTATTTAACCTTTTCAGCCAAATGGTAGTGTGGCAACAGTAGAATGACATAAATATATATATATATATCATATATATATATGGTCTGATGACAGAATTGTTAAAGTGTCATCATACAAACTGCCACTGTTTTGGAACTTAATCCAAAGGTAGAGCATTATGTTTGAAAATAGAAAACACATATACAATTTTCTAATATATAAAAAAGTTTGATGTCATGTTAAAATTATAAACCCGATAAAATTTTGAGGTATTGAGATGTTCTCATCTGATGAAATTCTAAGAAGGTTGATTAAAATTTTCATTTCATCATTTTATTGGGCCAAATGTAGGTATTCGAAGTCCAGATGGAGAGCAGGATGTTTACATGCTTTTTCGAAAATACATTAAGAATATTTCAGGTGGGGTCCCTTCAGAAGCCAACTTTGGAACAAGAATTCAAATGAAAGTAATTCTAGGGGAAAGTGATCCCTGAAGCAGTGAGAAGGGAGCTGGAAGTGTGAGACAGCAGTTAAGGCAGCTTGCATTACCAAGCAAGTCACCTTTGCAACCTCCTAGAAATAGTCCAAATCATGCCTCTGAGTTTTCTCAGCTGTGGGGATGGAGAACTATGAAGTCTCACTTCATCCTGGGCTAATGGTGACTTTGTGAGTTTCAACTTGCTCAGGCCACAAGCAGTGACAAGCATTACAGGTGTTTCCAGTAAAGTGTCTTTCATGTGCTGAGTGCTGAGATGATAGGACTGGGTGGGACCTTCGTAGCATCTGCAACAGGGGATAAACTAAGATATTCAAAACTAAGACACAAGGAAACATAGTGACTACCTCTGGATTAATGTCAGATAAAGTAATTTTTCTTAAGTAAAACATTGCTATTTTTCTCTGCTTCTATTGGCCTTGCATGAAACACAAATTCCTTTTTAAATTGTAGACAATTTAGTCTGTTATTTTTTTCATAATGTTTATTTTAGAGTTTTGAAGTAGTAGAAACTGAAATGCAACCCTGAAAGCTTTTGAAACCAAAAATCTCCTTCAAACCTGGAAAAAACAAGTAGCTGATCTAAGCAAAGAATCCAGAGCTCCTGAAATATAGCTTTATGCTTTTACCAAGAACATCATTTTTAATTTAAATCAAACTTCATTAATCATAAAAATATTTGCTTTGAGTTTGCTTCAAAGTTTCAAAAGTGGAAACTATTTTATTTGGAGAAGTTTGCCTCCCCATTGGTGTCTTTTCCTTTCATAGTTTAGGTATTTTGACCTTTATTAAATCATACTAGAAAGATATAAAACTATTTGTGAACTTTTAAAAGGTCTGAAATTAATCTATAGGTCCTTCTATCAGGGAGTCATAAACAAATTTTTTTTCTAGTTTATGTTTGGCTGACTGGTGTATTTTTAATGGAAGATCAATATACCTATAATGGATTAGATCAGTGGTATTTATAATTATAATTGTTTACTTTTAAAAAAGGAGACTTTATTAAGTGACTGTTTACTGACATTAATATCTTTGGGAGAGAGCAAAAATCTCAGTAGATCTACAAAATGTTGCTAAACGTATGCTGATTTAGACATCTTTTCTTTTTTTAAAACACGATAGAAATAGGCATCTCTAGTATAATTTTAAAAACAAAATAAGAATATAACATATAAATAATTTATATTTGGATATATTTTATGCACCTATGTGCAAACATATATATCCACACATAATGCAAGATTGGAAAGAAACACATCAAGGATTAGCAGCCTTCAGAGTCAAAATGGTGCTGTCATAGGCACTTCACCTTTTATTTTATGTACTTTTTGTATTACTCAAAATTCACAAAAGAGCTTATATTATTACTTAGATCATTGTAAAAATAGAGATATTTTACAAATAATTATGTATACTTTAATGATCTATGCATTATAGCGTTAAACACGGCAAGTGGAAACAAAAATAGATACAACTTTCAGAAGGTCATTTGGCAGAATGCTTGTTTTCTTTATTTTTTGTTTTCCATATATGTATACCCAACAAGTCCACTAATAAAAAAAGCCTTTAAAAACGTATGAAAATAACCAGGGAAATACCTAAAGAACAGTTTTTCAACCCCCTCCATCCCCCAGGCTTGTAGTAACTAGGAGCAAATTAGAGACAGAGACACAGAGAGAGAGAAGCCTCTGTGCACTCCAGTGTAAATGGAATGTCGGCCCAACTTTCTGGTGGCAACAATTAAGTAACAAGATCTCAGAGAGATAAGTAGAAGGAACCACAGGAAAATTGAGAGAATTTTGTGTCTTAAGCATTGAGACCAATCACATTAGAGTATAAAATATATTGATTCTATCAGTAAAAGCACAGTGAAAGGGTGAGTTGTAGGGTAAGCTTCACTTCTGATGCCTGGATCTGTGTAAAATTCTAGAATTGAGTCAGTAATTGGGTAAACTGTAGAGATTATCAAATGAAGGATTTAAATTAAGCTCTTTCTGGGGAGATTTGTTGAGATTTTGTATTTGTGTGTTGTTTTTCGGTCTCTGCCAATTCAGCTAAAAGTTGAGTAAGTGAAGTAAAAACAGTTAGCAAGCACTGCCTTTGCTACCTAAGAGTTTCAGTTTAAGATTCAGTGTTGACACCTACTATATACTACACACTTGTAATTTACAGTTTGAACAAATCTGAAAGATAAGCAATATTATTACCAATTTACAACTGAAGAAAATGAAAACCAGGAAGTAAACTTGCCCAGTCATAAAGCTAGTAATATAAAATTATGCTAGTACTTACACACACACACACCCTCTTAAATTCAGGTTTGATCTGTTATTGGGGTGGGTGCTTCACTAGAACACTCTTGTTTCTTCCAGAAATGGAATATTTTGTTAGTTTAGCAGTGGGTGTCAGCAGCTGGTGTAACTAATGTAATCACATGAGTCACTTTCACTTGTTTTTATTGTTATTATTGTTTCTTCTATAGCCATTCCTCTATTACCCAAAATAGTAAATTAACTTCTTTGGTTTTAGTAATCTGGGGGGGAGATGGGAAAGCATGTACTGTATTACAAAACTAAAAGTTTAGCTATAAATACTTTATCATTGAATTTTATTAGTCATAAAAATCTACTCATTTCTTAATCTGCTGAACATTAAGAAAATTAATGGCAAGCAGCAAGTTGGCTGAAGAATCTTTTTGTGCATATTTATGACAAGCAATTTTTATCCAAAATAGATAAAAATCTTTAAGTCAATAATAAAATAACTAATTTTTTAATGAAAATAATCCACAGTGGAGTAATCAGGATTGAATTTAACCTTAAGGCAGGAATAACTAGAATATTGAAGTAAATACATGAAAGATTTGTTTTCAGACATTGCATAAAATGTAGCACAGGCTATGAACACTGAAAAAATGAGAACAAAGTGAACCCTCCAATCATGTTGGCTTTTCTGCCTGGTAGAAATGTGTGGACTCCAGGTGCAAGAGAAGGAACGTAAAAGACAACAATGGACCCCCTGACGTGAGCAATGAGACTGGGTTTTCCAGAGGCTGGGAAGGCTGTAAATTGGAAGAGCAGAGTTCTTCCACATGAAGAAGATGCTAATTTTTTTAAATAAAATTCTGTATAATTTTAGGCAACCCATTTAGATAAACTATTTTATTATCAAAGTGCTTCAAGTAAATGTTTTGCATGAATCAATTCAGTAGATCAAAGCTAACAATCTGGGATGTCAGAATATGTAATTGAGATCAATGCTCTCATCTGAGACATAAAAAAGGCATAAAAATATTTAAGAAACACTTCTTAAAACATTTGAAGGCTAAAAATAAAGACTTAGGAGGTCAGAGATAAAACTAAAATACAGGAGTCTAAGTTTGGCTTTGGAAATTCACTTTGTCCTGGGACTTAGCCAATTCTGAACAAGGATTGGGGGTACAAACACTAATTTTGATAGACTTGTAGGATAAGAAAGAGAAAAAAAATAGAGTCCAGGTTACACTGAGAGTGTAGACTATGGAGATTCACCCTCAGAGTAAAACAGTCAAGAAGTCAACCAACCCCTGTCCAGCTTCAAGTGACCTGAGAGCTCTCCCACCACAAAATTTCATACTGTAAAACTGGATTTAAATGATGATAGACTATAATTCTCCCATGCATCTGGCTGAAGCAAATGTCTTGAGAAAAATAAAATTATTCTGTGTTTGAAATTATTCCTATAAATAGTTTTTAAATACAAAGTCCATCACATAAAGATCAATCCCGTTAGGAGATAAGACAATAAGAGTTAAAAACATACAAATACAACAGACACAGAACACAGAGTGGAATTATCAGAGACAGGTGGTAAAAACTATGCTTATGTTCAAGGAGATAAAATCAAGTTTGAAAATTTTGGCTGAGAACTGAAAGGAATAAGTGACTTAGCAGATGAGAAAAATCAATTAAATAGAAATGAATTTCTAGAATTAGAAAATATGAGAAAAATCAATTAAATAGAAATGAAATTCTAAGACGAGAAAATCTTGTACTCATTGTTATTTCAAAAATATGTGTTAACAGCAAATCAGACACCACTAAAGAGAGAATCAGTAAATTAACTAAGTCAAAATATTCATAAAAAAGCATTGAGAAACAAACAATATTAAAATAGATAACAGATGGTAAAGATTTGGGGGATATTGTGAGAAAGTATATTGTGGATTTTTTTTAATAGTTGATTTACAGGTTTCCTTTAGATTATTCTGTTGTTGTGAACTTGGTTAAGCAATTGGCTTTGGAAAATAGAAGGTGGTCAGAATTCTCATTTCTGGCAGAAGTTTTAAGAGATGGGACATGGTTGGACAATTCCTCTTTTCCCTCTGACACAGTAAAAGCATCCTCGAGGGACAGGGGCTGCTCCGCTAGTCTGGACGTTGGAATGAGGAAGATACATGGAGCACAGCCATAGCTAAAAGCTGACATTAACAGGAAAAAAAATTAAACTACTGAAATGTGGGGGCAGTTGTAACTACTCTATAGCCTAACCAAAGTTGACATAAACAAGGTCTCAAGGTTGAATTCAAGAGGCTGAAACACAAGTAAAATACAGCAAAAAAAAAGTTTTAAGATACAAAGGCACAGAACTTTTCACAATTGATTAAGGGTATCAATATTTTAATTCTAGTCTAACAAAGCCAAATAAGTATACAATAATAGAATAGCGCTCCTAGGCACATTATAGCAAATCTGATTAAAAAAAAAAAAAGACAAGGAACAAATCTACAAGGTAACTGTAATGGGCACCAAAAATATTATCCTAAAGGAACAAAAAGTAGACTGAGACTGATTGCTAACATGTCAACAGAAAATTGGAAGGTAGATAAAAAGGAAATGATATCATAGAAATGTTGAAAAAGCATCTCCCAAGGTAGAATTCATACCCATTAGAATTACCATTCAGAATAAAGCCAAAACTGAGCCAAGCCACCTCTGGCAGACTCCTACAAGAGGCAATCCTAAAAATTGTTCTTCGTGCATATGAAACTAATGCTGGATAGAAGGTAAGAGACACAGGAAGAGATGAAGAACAGGAACAATTGAAATGCTGCTTGTATTAAAAATTAATGTTTGATTTGTTTATGGAGAAAACATTTTCTGATCTCAAAGCTTCCTGAAAATTGAAAAACCAATAGGGATGTGTGCAGAGTGGAAAACAAATCTACAACTGAAATATTCTTTTTTTTTTTAACATTTTTTATTGATTTATAATCATTTTACAATGTTGTGTCAAATTCCAGTGTAGAGCACAATTTTTCAGTTATACATGAACAAATATATATTCATTGTCACATTTTTTTCTCCGTGAGCTACGATAAGATCTTGTGTATATTTCCCTGTGCTTTACAGTATAATCTTGTTTATCTCTTCTACAGTTTTGAAATCCCATCTATCCCTTCCCACCCTCCGCCCCTTTGGCAACCACAAGTTTGTATTCTATGTCTATGAGTCTATTTCTATTTTGTATTTATGCTTTGTTTTTTTATTTCTGTTTTTTAGAAATATTCTTAATACTATAGACAACTTACAATTCTCTTATGACAAATACATAAATTTGTTAAGCTATGGAAATAAAAAATAATTGAGTTACTTGTAGGTTCATAAACAGTTGCAAAAAATTTAACACAGAGAGATTCCAGATTTCCTTCTTCCAATTTACCCTAATGGCATCATCGTGTATATTTGTAGTGCAATGTCACAACTAGTTAATTTACATTGATACATTCCATTGATCTTGTGCACATTTCACCTGTTTTCATGCACTTCTGTGTGCTTGTTTACATCTATGCACTTTTATTGCACGTGTAGATTTGTGTAACTACCACAGTCAAGACACAGAACAGTTTTAGCACAAGGATCCTTTGTCATGCCTTTTGTAGATACACACTTCTGTCTCCTCCTGCCCCCATTCCTGACAACTATTAATCTGTTCTTTGTGTCTGTAACTGTGTCACTTAGAAAATAGTATATAAATGGAATCATACAGACTGCAACTTTTTGGAATTAGCTTTTTTCACTCAGTATAATTCCCTTGAGATTTATCAAAGTTGTCGCTTGTATTAAGATTTCATTTTTTTACTGCTGAGTAGTATTCTATGGTATGAATATACCACAGTTAGTTTCAACATTTAATAAACTGACTTTTTCCCCCTGGCTTGAGGCTATCATGAATAAAGTTGCTATGAGTATTTGTGTACAGTTTTCTGAGTGAACATAAGTTTTTATTTCTGTGTTAAATGGACAAAAATTTGCAAGATGATATGGTAAGCGTATGCTTAGTTTTTATAAGAAACTAACATACTCTCTTCTTGAGTGGTTGAATCGTTAATATTCTCACCAGCAATCTGGGAGTGATTCAGTTATATCATATCCTTGCTAGAATTTGGTGTTCAAAACAACACTTTAAGGTAAACCATCATATTGTTGGTTCCTGAGGGAATGTTGAAAGCAAAATTGTGAATGTTCATAAAATATTGAGTTGAAAAGACAATAGATTTCATAGAGAAAAAAATCACCAATATTTTACATTTAATCTTCAATTCATTGTATTCTGTTCCCCATGCCTTTCTTATATATCACAAAGTTCTGTCAGGAGGTCCCAACTACCAAATATGGGGCTTATTTTCTTTAAGTATTTAAGAGGAGTTTTAGATTCACAGCAAAATTGAGCAGCAAGGACAGAGTTCTTATATAGTACATGTGTACAAGCTCCCCCACTATCTATACCCTTCACCAATGGTGATACGTTTGTGACAACTGATAAACCCATATAGGGATGTATCATCACCACCTAAGTCTATAGTTGACATTACAGTTCATTCTTAGTGTTGTGCAACCTATGGGTTTGGACAAACGTATGACACGTATTCGTCATTATAGCATCATACAGAATAGTTTTACTGTCCTCAAAGCACTCTGTGATCTGTTTATCTATTCCTCTTTGTCCTTCAACTCCTGGCAACCAGTAATCTTTTTGCTGTCTCTGTAGTTTTGCCTTTTCCAGAATGTATATAGTTGGAATCATACAGTATGTAACCTTTTCAGATGGGCTTCTTTCACTTAGTAATATACAATTAAGGTTCCTCCTTGTCTTTTCATGGCTTGATAGTTCATTATTTTTCAGTGCTGAATAGTATTCTATCACCAGGGTGTACCACAGTTTATCCACTCACCTACTAAATGGTATGTTCCAAGTTTTGGCAATTATGAATAAAGCTGCTATAAACATTTATGTTCAGGTTTTTCTGTGGATGTGTTTTCAGTCCCTTTGGGTAAATCCCAAGAAGTGCAATTGCTGGGTTGTATGGTGAGAGCATGTTTCATTTTGTAGGAAATTGTCAAGCTGTGTTTCAATGTGGCTGTACCATGTTGCATTCTCACCAGTCATGGATAAGAGTTCCTATTGTTGCATATCTTTGCAAGGTTTTGGTTTTGTCAGTGTTCTGTATTTTCATCATTTTAATAGGTATGTAGTGGTATCTTGTTTTAATTTGCAATTCCCTGATGACAGGAGTTTAGCATCTTTTTATATGCTCCCTTGCCATTTGGTATATGTTCCTTGACAAAGTGTCTGTTCAAGTCTTGGGCCCACTTTTTAATGAGGTGGTTTGTTTTCTTATTGTTGAGCTTTAAGAGTTCTTTGTATGTTTTGAACAATATTCCTTTATCAGATGTGTCTTTTGCAAATGTTTTCTCTCCACATAGCTTATTTTTATTCCTCATCGCGCTTTCCTGGTGAATCTTCCAAAGTTTTATACTCTATCCAAACTCTCAAATCCAGTTGATTACCAAGAAATTATACTTTTTTTTTTCCTATCTCCCATACCATTCTCTTTCAGTTTTAACTCCTTTAATTTCTGGTTGTTTTCTAAATTTGGTAATCATTTGTTTTATGGTCATTTATTGATATAAGGATCCCAAATGTGTGAGTCATCATGATAGGAGCTAGACATATGAAAATGAAAATGCAGAATCCTGGCCTATGGTTTCTCAAGAAATTTGTCCTCTTTTAAGATATATTCTGCTAAGTTGATCTTATTTACATTTTTTATTTTAAATAGTATATAAATGTTAATGACTCCTACCATCTCTATCTTCACTCCTTTATTGGACTTCTTCACTGAATGTTCTAATTGGTGAATTATCACCCACATTATATTTCATGTTAGTAAACTTTGCTGTTAGTTCGTTCATCTAACCTATACCTTTCTGGTAGTATAACCTTGCATAAGTGAATTTCTTAATTATATTTTGAACTTGTCCCTTTTCTCTGTCTCACAATTTGTTTTCCTCATTAGCTCCCAAATTTTGAAGAATAGTCTCTTGTCTGATTTCCTGCCCTTTAGTTGAGACCAAATCTTATTTAACAATTTTGTATAAATTTAAATTGTTTGCTGTTTAAAAAATACTTTCAAATCTTTTTTAATGTATATGTATATCTGTATGTATATATAATATTGGATAAACACATATTCTACATATATCTAATTTCTCTGTGTTTAAATTTTAAGAGGGGAAATGACTAGTTATGGGTTCTGAACCTGTTAAATTACAACTGTACAATAGCTTGCAGATATTTTAAAAAGTTTACAAATCATCACATTCTGTTTGAGATGATTTTATGAGTGAGACATGAACAGCCTGCTTTGAACATTCTTTACCCTTCCTTATTAATGGCTTTATTCAGCAAGAATGTATTTCACTTCTGACACCTATAATATATTCATATATTAGCAGTGACTCCCGACTTTTGCAGTGAAAAACATAAATCACCAAAGGAAGCATGCATAAAGGGCTGCAGGCCATAACAGTGTCACTCTCCCCTCTGTCTCAATTACAAGAGAACGCTCATCTTTTCCCTGATGCTTTGTGAATGTTGACAAGTGACTCATGCTCCAGAATTGCCTTCTTGATTATAAAAATAATATCCATGTGTTTTTCAAAATTTCTTTTATTTGAATTATTTATGCTAACATTGATTGCATATAAGTGATATTCTTTGAAAAATATTTTTCGTATCTTTGCATTTCTCTTTCCTATGCTTTTTCCCCCCTTCTCTTTCATAATGCTCAGAGAATGCTGGGAGAAGAAAAAGCAAGAGGCTTTTTTCATGTTAAGGAAGCTATCTGAATGATAATAAAGATCGCCTTGAGAAATTTCAGATGGTCTTTATTTAGAAATTTCCAAGGCAGCCTGACTTTGTGCAAAAGTATTCGCATAAGTAACTGAAAATTGAAAACTGTAGCTATTACATAAAGAAGTAAATAAAGAAAAAATAATGTCTGAATGAGATGCTACTGAATTTGCACTCAGGAGACCAGGATTCAAATTCAACCTGGACTGCCAACCACAAAAGTCCCATGGGAAAATCGTGTCGTGTAAATTATTTGACTGAGGTCATCTGTTTGCAAAATATGGGGACATGACTTAGATGAAATCTAATTATCTTTCAATTTGGTAATCTGTAACTCTTAAGAAATACTAACAGCTTTTTAAAAAAATTCTTAGTATATAGCAGGCATTGGATATATCCTGTATCATTTCATACTTAACTCTATAGGTAAGGCACAATTTTATTTAAACTTGGAACAAAAGAAATTGAGGTTGAAGGGACTTAAGTAATGTGCCCATAACATCAAAAAAAAATCTGACCTGGTTCCAAGAGTCCCTGTTCTTTACTTCACGTATAAAAATGGCTTTATATTTTAAAATGGCATAGATTGTAGCAGTTAGGAACCTCTTTCCTCTGCTTTTCTTTGCAATCCATAGCATCTCAACTAACATTACCTACAGCACTAAGGATACTTTATTGGATGAACAGGGTCAAGTTTGGTTTTACATATGGCTTGATGTAAGGTTAAGTTTTTTAACACTTTTATTGTGGTATAATTCTTGTACAGTAAACTAGACATATTTCAGATGTATAATTTGATGAATTTGTATAAATGTATACACCTATGAAACCACCACCACAATCTTAAAAAAAAAAAAAAAAGAAAAGATAAATGAACTTATCTACAAAACAGAAACAAATTCACAAATATAGAGAACAAATGTATGGTTACCAGGGGGTAAAGGGGATAGGAAGAGATAAATCAGGAGTTCAAAATTTGCACCTCTAGCTATCTTGATGTAGGATTAAATTTAATTCACATCTCCCCACACTACTTCCTCTCTGTGTATTTCTTACAATTCTCTTTTTTTTTTTTCCCACAGTTGATTCTTTTATAACTCACAGCCTCATCCTTTGAAATTTGAACCCATAGGAAAAGAGTAAATTTCCCAAGTATATTCCTGATACCTATTAGATCACAAGCTAACCTTGAACCAACCAGTGTAGACTGGAGGGTTGCCTTAGGCCAGGTTATATGTTCCCACAACTGTGCCAGGCCTAATAGTGGGTTACAATATATCCTCATATGAAAATTGGGGTTGTTAGCAGAATTGATTCTAGGAAGCAAATACAACTCGCTCTAAGCGGATTTTCTTTAGTTGTCTACCTGAATTCTATACCTCTTTCTTTCTTAACAGAATTCACACTTTCTAGAGGAGAAAACTTATGATTTTTATCACAGTCCATGCTATTAGGTGGAAGGAAAAGAGATGATGCAATTTCTGTATCCAGGAGTGTAATATATGTAGCCTTTGGCACTTAGAAATGCACGTGCCTCAGATGACATGATTGAATCATGAATGAGTATGAGACACAATGAAACTAGTATGCCAAGAACTAGGAATAATAAAATATTTTGAAATAAAATTTTAAAATATTTAATACACATGACTGGGACATTGTGTTGTACTCCAGAAACTGACACATTGTAACTATGTGACTAAGTCACACATTGTGACTATACTTCAATTAAAATAATAATATTTCAAATGATTAAGACATAAATGAGGAATGGACACAAGAATAAAAGGAAATAATCAAAAGTAGTGGATGGAATTTAAATGAAGACAAATAATGTTGTTAAAAATGTTTTTTTAAATTTGATTGATTAAGTGGTTAAATACAGCTGAAAAAAGAATTGGTGAATGGAAAAATATCACCAAAATGGAACATAATCACATAAAATACATAAAATAAAAAAGAGGCTTAGAATATGGAATAAAATGATCTCACATATATCAAATAAAAAAATCTACAAGGAAAGAATAAAAACAGTGAAGAAGGTGATAATCAAGGAATAATTGCTGAGAAATATATTTATAAGTATTATATATCTGTATTATATATTAGTAAAACTTCATAAATAAAAAATATATTTATAATGGTAAAACTTCATACATAAAAGATAAATAGAAACATTGAAGACAGATATAAAAATGACATTAAAAGAATGATAATTAGACTCAAAACATACTTCTTATAAAATAATAAATAGTCAAAGGAAATAGAATAACATATTCAATAATTAGACAAGAGTGTGCTTAGCTAAACTAATATGAATGAGAATAAAATAAATTTTTCAGAGAAATCTGACAGCATTTATAACACATAATTTGACCCTGAAGGAAATAATTAAGAGTGTTCTTCAGAAATGAAATTAAATTTAGATTCTCAGATGAAAGTATAAGAAACAATCATGAGCAAGAGAACTTCTAAGAAAAATGGATGTATATTTTAACAATAATAATAAAATGAGTAATTTGAAAGTTTTAAAACTAGGCAATTAAAATATGCAAGTTAGGTGAGAAAAATTATAAGAAATAATTTTGACTGGAATTAAATAAGTGAGGTTTGGAGTTACAGGAATCTGGAAAGGATAAACATGCTAAGAATACATAGTAAAAATTAAAAGGTAACCATTAAAATGATATAAACTGAATTTATAAAAATACAAATAAATCTAAGGGATAGCATGAACACAGTCCAATAAAAAGTTAGAAAAGGAATTTGCAAGTTAGGAAAGGAATTTGAAAAGCCATATTAAATAATGGTAAAAAGATGAACAAAATAATAAAGTATAAATGACTCTAAATGGATCAGTAACCACAATGAATAGAAAGAGACTAAAATTTTCAAGTAAAGAAAAATGTTTTCAGATGAATTTCAAAAATAACAACAAACTACCTGGATGAAAGCTCATGTAGGCGTTTTAATATTAAGTGGAAAGAACTTAAAACAAATTGGAGATAAAAAGTAATGACAAAAGGCACAATTCACACAAGCAAATTAGTCTATGTTCAGTATTCATTAACAGTGTTGCCTTATGATTTAAGAAAATTTTGATGGCACTCTGTGACAAAGCCCCCAATTCCTACGTGGAGCAGTACTCACACATACCTAATGATTTAATGCTCTCTTGTTGTAATAACAAAATACTGAAATCAGCCGTTGGTATAGAAGTAAGAACACGGTGTTATATTTACTGTGCTCCTCTAAATAATATTTAAACTGAATTAATTAGATCAGAAATCTACAAACATAATAAATAGAAACTATATGGAATAAAGGATATTTATAGAAATATTCAAAACATTCAACACATTATCCAAGGCATGATATTTTAAATACAAACACGTTTTTATGTTTATATGGATAATCATGAATCTAATTGGAATGGTAGTTACTTATGGAAAAAAGCGGATTATGATTGGGGTAGACTAGAATGACTGTATATGTAACATTTTAAACATATAGAAAATATATTTTTTGTTAAACTTGAGCAAAGGCAGATCAATATATCAATTTCTGCAAACTTCGGTAGTGTTGAAATATTTAGTACTAAAAATCACAATATAATTACTGTATTATAAAGGGATTATGTATACAAGAAGCAAGCTAAAGACATTTGCAGAGGTAATATCATTAAAAAGTTACAGGCATAAATATAATCTAATGTAGGATTTGTAAGAAATTCAATATTCCAGGTGAATAGGGTCTGTTTAATGATGGAAATCCAAAGTAAGCAGGAGCTTACAAGTAGATTGGGGTCAGAAAGTAAGGGGTGAACTTTGAAATGTTGAAGGGTTAGGATAGTTTTAAGCAAGAATGATTTGATCAGATCTGTGTTTAGGAGAAAAAAATACTGACAAGTAATTCTTTGGCAAGATGGAAAAGAACACCCAGAATTGTAAGAATTTTATTATAATTCTCAGGTGAAAATTGATAATGTTGCCAGTTAATGCAGTCACATTAGGGACTGAGAGGAGGGGAGTGATCTGAATTGCTCAACTGGACTTGAACTCTGGAGGAGAGGAATTGCTTGTCAACATGTTGATAGATTCAATTAAACAAGGTAGCAGATTGGTTCTATGAAATATAACAAATATGCTTTGTACTTGATGAAGTCCAGATTGCTTCAGTACATTCAATGGGAAATATCCAAAAGGCAGTAGAAAAAATACCAGATTGGAGCTTTGAAGAGAGGAGTTAGGAATAAAATGAAATAAATATCTTCTTATGAAAACACTGGCAAATAGGTGGTGGCTGATATTATAAAGGCTGAAAAAACATTGTCAGAAAGCTAGCAGAGAACATGCCTGACATTAAGCAACAGCTTTCAATTCTCATGAAAAGTAAGAGAAGATGTAGATTATATGAAGCATTCGGGGGAATTTTCCCATTTTTCTTCACTGTCAAAATGTTCAATAGTCTGTCTCTTACTGTCTCTCTCTCTCTTATCTGTCCATATCTGTCTATCATCTGTCTTACTATTTACCTTCTTCCAGTCCACGTCAAATGCTAATTTTTCCATGAAGCTTCCCTCATCTTTGGTAGAATTTCTCACTCCTGAATCCCTGTGGCACTACGTTTAACTCTTCTACCGTACACTAAAGCATGCATTGTTATCTGTGCATATATTTCATTTTGTACTCCACTGGGAGGGGGAAATATTGAACTAATAATATTAGGATAGAGCCCCTCACACATCAAGAGTTTATGAAATGTGTTCTTAATGAAGATATAAATAATTGAAAGAGATTTTTAAATCAGTTATTTTCAATTGTAGGCTCTATCAAATGTACATTTTATACAAAGCCTTAAGATTATTTTGAAATTATCCATCGCCAATACCAAGATTGCTGATTCTATCTTGAAAGCAGATAATTCTAAATTTCACTTAAAGTGAATAATTTTGAGGAGGGGTGTGGGCTGTTTACTAATTCACAATACCAAAATAATTTTCTACTTTCTGAATAATAAGAAACTTCACAAACCCAGAGTGATATTTTTTCTCCACTCTGCTAAAATAGCTCAAAATCCTGCAGAAAGATTTACTTTAAGACATTCTTGCATATATGAATATAAATCTGAAATGAAACTGCTTTAAATGTTTCTCTATGCTAATGTACAATTTTGCAGCTTTAGAGAGGTTTTAAGGTGTCAAATACTTAAATGCTTTAAAAGAAAGTTAAAAATCTCTGAAATATCACATAAAATCAAAGAATATAATTTCTTTTTAAAAATCATGTGTTGTGTGTGTGTTTGTGTGTGTGTTTTAAGTAGAAGTGAGAGGTGACTTACTCTTTAAAAATCAAATACCTCATCCTCCATTATGTCTCCCTCCACTGCTGGAGCTGGTGTGGTGAGACTTCAAAAAACAAGTTTGCTGGATGCAGATCCCTAGGTCTGTTTGTTGAAGCCCAGATGTTCCTTAATGAAGCAGAAATTCATGACATACTTAGAGTCTTATTAAGGAGATGTCACTGGCTCTGGTCCTTTAGGAACTTGGGAAAGAATCTTCTCAGAGAAATCTTATACCCTAGGCACAACTCTACAATCTGATCCAAATCCAATATGCAAGGCAAATGTAGCCCATAGTCCCATTTGCTAATTATCTCTAAATCTCAAGATCTGTGAATCTCTCAGCTTCTGAATCCTGTAGGAAATTTCTTTATGTCCAAATTCGCTCAGTACCTACATTTCAATTTCTGGGAACACTTTCCCTCTGCCAGTTACCCAGCAACTGCAAAAATGTCCATTCTCTGCCCCTTGGAGAGCAGGAAAACAGTGGTATCCTTACCTGAACACCCCTCTTTAGTTACAGTTCACGTTTGCAATAGCAATTTCCCAGAGAGGAAACTCCACAAATTGGCACACTGAGTCCCAGCCCCCAAACCACTGAAATCCATTCAATCAGTTTCCTCCTTCCCTTGTCAGCATCTTGTTATTTTTTAGATTCAGACTTGATTCTGCCTTAGACCTAATTATATTGAATTGCCACCAGTACCTTTAATATTTTTTTTTTTTAGCAAGGGAATTTTTTACCCTTAAGTTGTTTTCTTAGCTGCTTTTGTCTTGCAACAACAGCCATTCAAATATAAAATCACTTCATGTCTTGAAAAGACTGCTTTTATGCACTATTTTACTTTCATGTGTTTCCAGCTTCTTTTTCTTTTCTTTTTTTCCTGAAAATGTTGGCATTTACATTTTACTCAAAAATTTTAAGTAGGAAGATTTGGGATTAGGTTTAAATGAGACCTCCTCTCTGATTACATGAAAACATACATTCATAGGCAAGGTTACACTTTTCTGAGTTATTAATATCTGTTTTGTGTTCACTGCTATAGAAGAGTAAGAGATAATGACATCTTTTATGTGTGTTGTTTTTGTTCATAGCTTTTGTTCCTTTCTCATGCAAGAAATGAAATAGATCATTGTGCTTAGTCACTTTGTCACCTTGGAAGCATTTGCAGAGTTCATAATTGAAAGCAAGATAGACACACTGTAACTATTTTTGTCAAAAAAATATATATGAAAGAATATTTGATCACTCTTAAGAGTCTTCCAGGAGCCCAATGGCCAAGTTGGAAGGTACACAGCTAAGAGAATTGTCCAGTCTAGAGCACATGACTTCTTCAGCAAAGACACTTGCACATCATCTCTGGATCACTGGGCACAGAAGCCAGTTAGCACTGTCAAGTCCTTCTACTGGACACTCGTCATAAAACCTCTGACATTTTTAGAATAGGCATCTGGCTCTGACATTACATTCACTAGAGGAGATTCAACTGGAAGCCTACTTCTTTGACTTGTATCCCTTTTGAAGTTGGTATAAACAATTGAGATGGATTGCGTTCTTATCAAGTGCCTAGAAGTCAGGCAGGGAAAGTACATTTCTGACTTCACACAAGAGGAAACACAGTAATAACATGTAGACATTTCTCACACTGGCACTGGGTGTTTCAAGTTTCTAGACATCCCAAAACTATGAAAAATGCATGCTATGATCCACCATTTTGACTGCTCAACGTAAATATACACCTTTATTCCATACTCAGATGTCAAAGCCACAAAAACAGTAACAGGAACAGTACTGCCTCTGCCTAACATCACATTAAAAATCTCTTCAGTAATTAAAAGCATCCTTATTCTTTCCCAAAATGAGGACCACAGTTTCACAAGAATCCTTTACTGAGTTCAAAATTTGCAATCTCTGTTTCACATCACTTCTTCCTAGAATTATTTCCTAATTCTGCCATAATATTCTGTAATCCACGGACTAAGGTGCTCAAGTAGTTAGTATATACAAATACATGTACAACGCAGCATAGAAGAAAATGAGTAATTGCCACATTCCTCATTTTCGCAATTGATTTTGAGATTTTTATACCTAGTACTTGTTTTCTCCACTACCTTCCTCCTTTCCTTCATACTTGGTAGCGTCTCATTTGCTGTTTATTAATTTATTTATGCACGTGGGTTTACCGTAACTTTCCTGAGGGATCCAAGTCTCTGTAGATCTTATTTACATGGTATTTTAGTCTCATTTGTTCCTTACCTACTTTTTGCTCTATTTTGCAGCATCCACTCTATTTCCTCATGAAATTCAGGATCTTACACCTACCAACAGTCTAGCCCCCGCCCTCTCTTTTTTAAAATTTTACTGTTCTTCCAATGGCCCAATAAGCATAAAAGAATGAAGGGTGATCTCAACTTCTAATACAATGGTGACATCATGCTTGGGTTCCTTGCTAAAAACATTCCTCCTTTTAGTACTAGGACCTCAAAATCAGCAGAGCTCAGAACTATGAGGACAGAAAGAACAGTGTTTGCTAGTCGTTTATTTGATATAATGATGAGAAAAAAGGGTATAGCTCAGTGATACAGTGCATGCTTTGCATACCTGAGGTCCTGCATTCAATCTGTTCTTACTTCCCTGGGCATGGAGAATTAGCATCATAGTCACTGGCTCAGAGCATCCTATAGTAAACATAAGGCAAAACTAAAGAAATAAAAACCAAACTACTTTAGTCATCTAGATACTATAAAATATATTCTTTGCCCTACCAACCTGAATTTATGACTTTTTTCTTTACATAAAGAATCTTAGATTAATCAATTAGGTCTCAAGCAACATTAGCATTTTTATTACGCTTTGATCTCCATGATAATTGCTGTGCTTTTTTGTCATTTAATATGAAACAATAAGAACTCTTCTTTTTTCTGTGAAATTATTTTCACTTCGGGGATTTTTATTCAACTTCATTGTAAGCTTTCAAATTGTGACGCACGCCCCAGGTAACTGGGATTTCATGAAACATGAGGATGTAACATGTAACAACCAGTAACATGTAACAGCTAGTGATAATTCAGAATTGTACCTATTGTTAATCTCTTAATTTATACCTGAACTTAGAGTGAACTCCCTGAGATCTCAGTCCTAGAGCTATGTTTGATTTTCACATATGCTATAAAAATCTCAGTGTAATCTCTGGTTTTTAAGCATCCTACTTTGACTTTAATAAAACTGCTTCTGACAGTTTCAAAATTTAAAAACATGAGGAAGATTTTTTTTGTTTTCATCTCTTTCTATACATCTATTATCATGTTTGTATTATTTAAAATTTTTCTTTACATGATTAGAAGAACGTTGAAGCTGAGCCTACCAAGAATTAGGCTGGAAGGGGAATATTCTTTCCTTCTTCTCCACATGTGCATGCACATAATTTTTAATTGCCTTTGAGAAAGGTTTTGCTTGGTATCATTTGGGGCTGACAGAAGGTGAGGAAGGTTTAGGCAGAGGAACTTTGAACTCAGTTGAGAGAGGAGATAGGAAAATGTTGTTCTTCTTCCCATGCCTGTGGAAATAAAATCTACATCCAGAAGCAAAAGGTCCTTATTTAGTGAAGAATCTTATACTTACTCTGTTATATCAAGATCAAGATGACAACATTCAACACTGAGAAAAGGTATAGCAACGTCATTCCTCTATAAACCAAAGTGGTGACTCATGCTAGAACCTGAAAACGAGAAGAAAAGCAGAGACCGTCACCATGGTAGAAAGGCACCGTCTGCACAGGCACCTGCCACAGAGACGGAGGCATGAAGTGTGCAGAATACGTTCACATAAGGAAGCTGGAGTAAATGAATGTGTGTGACATTCTGAGTAGCCATAATAACTCAGAGACACTCTGAGGATGCCCTGATACCTTGCGTCACCATGGAGGGACGAACCTGGTAGAACTATATGGGGATTAATATGGAAGGGACATTATTTGTGCTCACAGGCTGATAGGGCCTCAAGGTATTCCAGATACATTTGGAGCTTTTTCTTCACTAGTTTTTCTTTAAATATTGGAAGTATAGAGATTTGAATTTTTATTTTCCTCTGATTATACAACCTATATGTTTAACAAAATACAACTTGTTAGTCATTATTACTATAGAAAAGTCTAAGTAGCAATTTTCCTCTTTGCTGTTTCTGTTGTATTAACATGTGCTAAATTTTGGGTAATTGAACATCCATCACTATTAAAATCAGAAGAAAATTTGTATGTTCAAAAACGTACGCAATCTTTTTTGATCCAATAGACTGTGAGCTTTTTGACATATAGAACCAAGAGAAAGCAAAGATTTGGGAATCAAATGAACTATTCAGTTGAAAGTCTTTGTTAAAAGGCCTGATTTAAATAGGGGAAGCAGAAATTGTATGTTCAGTTTTGTATTATATGTCTGTTTTTTTTTTTTTTTTTTTCAGTTTTTTACTTCAGTTCTTTCAGGCATTATCTGTAGTATTTCCATAGGGAAATGCTCTGCAGTCATTTATAAATCATCAAGAAATATTCTCACTCAAAAAACATAGTCTTTTGTAAGAAAGTCCTTTTGGACACTCATGTCTCAGCTCAAAGTTGCCCTCCTCTGGGAAGCTTTCTTGTTTTTTCCACTGTCTGTTTATAATGCCCTTTCTATGTGTTCTAGAGTTTTTACCACACTGTATCAGCCACCTCTCATTATATTCAAGTTGTATTTATTTATTTTTGCTTCCCTAGAAAATTGCAAATCTGGGCTCGCTCTTACATATTGTGGTGTCCATGGTACCTAGACCCGTGTTGGTTAGATACGACAAACAGTTCATAAGTATTTAATCCCTAAGGAAGGAGTGAATGTTTTCTGAGTTCTCCAATTTGAATACCATATAGTAGTGAGTCTCTGCATCTAACTTCTGATAAAATAACTGTGCTTAAATAATATCTTAATTTTTATCCTTGAATTTTACACACATTTTTGGAAACAAAATTGAGCTGTCCTTTGTTCTTCAGAATAAGAAAAAAAAATCCCATGAAAAGTAAGAAAAAAAAAGATTTAGGTAATATACAGAATATTTGTTATTTATTTTATATACTATAAAATGTCTAGAAATATTACTGCAATACCATGTCTCAATAGTAGCTCCTGGAATGAATTTCACTGTGGGGTTAATTGGATTGCATGTGTAATTGAGAAACTTGTCTCAATTCTTCCCTTCTCTTTCATAATCCTGGCTGGTAAATTTGCTGAGTTTGCCAATGTAACATAAATAAACAAAATTTGCAGTATTTTACAAATTATGCGTAGGAATGACGTTTCCTGATGAGACTGAGTTTTAAATTAAGTTTTGTGAAAGTCTTAATTCAATTTACTATATTCAAAGCAACAGATAGAAAAATCCAAACTTTCTAGTGGCCATGCTAAACATTTCTCATACAATGATACTTTTAGATATTATAAACAGTTTGTATCTGTCTGCATTTAAAAATAGAATTATCTTAAATTGCATCCAATAAAAGGCAATTCACTTTGCCTTTTGTAAAGAAGTCAAATAATTGTCTAATAAATCTATAATTTTCTCTTCACCTGACTTCAATTTCCACTATAATAATTTCAGGGACCAATTTCCTCTATTACTATCTATTTCCTGTGAATTTATTAAAATCTATTATTCCTGGAAAAATTTCTGCTAATTCAGCCTTATATTTTCAGATCCTCTAACTTTGTAACCTGTATGCAAGGTATAACTCTCCTTATATTATTCCTTTATGAATTTTCAATACAGTAATGACAATGGAGATGCTAATGCAACAATATCAAATATTTATTTAGTGCCATTATATGTCAAGCTCTGTGTAAGGTTTTGAATGACGGCTGTGAGACTATGTGATGTAAGTGTCTTACATCACTATCTTTGTACAGATCCATTCATAGCAAACAGACCCACAGGAAATTTTTATGAGGTTTTCCAAATGTATTATGGATAGACAGTCTTGCTTTTCTGAGTTTATAAGAAAGTAAGGTGGTCATAGTGGTATAATTTTTTCATGCTTCTCCTTAAGCTTAAGAGGCTGAGACTACGTACTCTCCTTTAGAATCTGCCACTGCTCTACCCAGTGTGGTATTGTAGAAGCCACACTAGGTAATTTTCGAGGCTAAGTAAGAAAAGGCCAGCGCTTATCTGGTTGTCTCAGGGCACTTGCTTATATAAGATGTCTGTAGAAGTTTTTGGTATTAGAAGTCTAAGTACTCCATAAAGTCAATACGCTGTTAGGAATTTAAGTACTCAGGGAGAGACCATGTATAAATGCTCTTTTCAGTAGCCTCAGCTAAAGTTCCAGACAACCTCCAGCATTAACCACCAGATACATGAGTATAAAGAGATCTCCAGATTATATCAGCCCCTGCTTGTAAAG
Organism: Camelus ferus; assembly: GCF_009834535.1. Classification (NCBI taxonomy): domain Eukaryota; kingdom Metazoa; phylum Chordata; class Mammalia; order Artiodactyla; family Camelidae; genus Camelus; species Camelus ferus. Next base: position 19,971,702 of record NC_045720.1, read on the forward strand.
TAATCCCCATGGATCAGGTCTAACAAGCTAAGTCTCAGACATCAGGGAAACGAGACAAATCAAAGAATTAGTGAATGTGTTGTTTTTCTTGCCACCAAGTTTTAGGGTAGTTTGTTATGCTGCATTAGTAGCTAGCAAAGATTGAGTTTCATAGGAGGATCACGTGAAATAGATGGACAAGATGACTATTCTGTTGATGTCAGCCTACTTTCTTTGACAGTCTCCCATGTTCTTGCACAATGGACTCAAGAATAATGCATGCATGGTGGCACAGTGAAGTTTATGAACAAAGCAACGTCAGCATTGAGCCAAGTACAGGTGGGACCCTCTGCAGCTGCAGAGGTCCCTCATCCTGAAGCCAGTCTTGACTGCACACTATGACAAAGTATGGTACAAGTTGAGAGTATGGCCACAGGAGCCACATGGAAGCTTTGTTTCCATTTTATCATAATTTTCTAGCTGTTCAACCTTAGCCGAATTATTTAATATCTCTTTGCCTCAGTGCTTTTATCTACACAAAACAATGATAATAATATCTAATTTATGGAATTACTTTGAAGACTAAGTAAATTAATACATGTAAAAGCTTATAGAATCATGTCTCACATATCTTCAAAAATTTAACACTTACCATTGTTACATAATGCAATTATTTTTGAAAAATTGGTGAGTCAACATCTATATACCTTATCACAGCTTTTCCATAAAATAGCATCTTTTATTTGACACGAACCTTTCTTTATTGTTTTTGTGAACCACTGACATGAGGAAAGAGAAGAGCATGCCTGCCATGTTGACAATATTCCTGGTTTATGCTAATCTGGCATTTAATTTAGGAAACAAAATTAAGATCAATGAATTTGCCATTTGCAAATTCTGTATATCCAATGAATAGCCAATGACTGTATATCCAATGGAAATCCAATCTGTATTTCCTAAAAGAGTCCTGATTATCCAAATTGATTACTTTCAAAATTATATTCAAAATTAAAGAAGTCATTTTATGATTTCTCTTATTTACATTTCTATATTTCAGCATTGACTGTGTGAAATAAATGTGTGTATTTGTACTCTAAGGGCATTCATTTGATCTAATTTGGAATTCATTCTCCTGGGTTGGTCAGCTAGCATTTAATCAGAAAGGCCAAATTACAGAGATAGTTACTGAAAGAATTTCCACAAACTGTATCTTGACTCAAAAATATGAGTTTGGCAAATTAGCATAATGGTTGTGAGACACTGAATCCCATTGGTAAGACTTTTCAAACTGTGTGTTTTTTTTATTTTTTTAATAGTTCCTAGAAACTCCACATTCTTACCATGGTCAGGGTATAAAAATCAAGTGAACCCTAACCCATATGCTAAAGGAAAATACCCTAGACTTAACTCCTAAAACGTTCTGAGCTCAGTTACTGACCCCGGCAACTTTTGATCACCTGAGTCCTTCCTAGTTGTCTAGCCTAATCTTATGTACAGAGTCTTTTATAATATACACCAAGTGAATATTTTAAGGAGGGTGCTCTTGGAATACCACAAATAATAAAAGCTGAAATTTCATTCTATGTTACAGAAGCGGCTAGCAGACAGTTTTTACCTATCTGCTTATGAATGTCTACAATGAGACAGAATAGAATCTGAAGTTTCTATTCTGTTGGGCTGATAATGATAAGTTAGTAGAAGTGGCTAACCTTCATTTACCTCTAGTGATTGGCAGCTAGTGGTATCGTAAAGAAGACTTAGTTGTGTATGATTAACTTGAAATAGGTCTCTCTGCATTAATTACTAAATATAATTAACAGTTCAATTTTTCTCCTAGGATTTTCATACCAACACACTCATTGAATCCAGAGAAAAAGTTGTCAGAACACGTCCTAAATTTTCATTAAGAAAATATCATCACCATGTTTTTTCATAACCACCTACAGAAAGGAATGCAATTATTAGACTATACTCCAGATCCTTTTATTGTATAATTTTATTTTATTTTCACATTATTCTCTATTTGCGTAATTCTTCCTTTTTTTATTAATGAAGAAAATGAAGTTGAAAGATGTTTAGTATCCTAGCCAAGATTATATAATTAATAGATAATAGACCTAGCATTCAAATTATATATACATATACATATTTCTAAAAATGTGGTTTTTTTTTAAGTTTACCTACCATAAGTCTCTCTTGTAGAGATAGAAATAGTTATAAGAATAATCCATGAAAACTTTCAGAAAATTTCTAGGTAGGGCTCATATGAAACCTGTTTTTAAAAAATTATTTGGGAATTACATACTTTTGATTCTTTATCAGGCTCAAAATAGATCAATATCTTAATCACTAGCCATTTTTTTTTCTTTCTATGATTTACTTAATGGTTTTTATTTCTATTTTAAGAATAGAGGTTTAGGTCATTCCCACCATGAAAGAACCACAAATTGATGGGACGTTTGTTGAGGGCACAGGAAAGAGGAAATGGGGACTGGATATGGAAGCTATACACACTTGCAACAACGAGGTGACCAGCTGTAAAATTGAGGATTAAGATTGTTATGAGTATTTTTTCTATGTATTCTGAGTATTCATATAAAATCAAATAGTAAATTAATAAACACTAAAACAGTATTTTGTTCTATACTCTCATTCTCTTACCATCTAATATAAAACTATTAATAATAGCTAACTTTGTATCTCAGTATTTTAAGTTTTAAGTCATCAAAGAGGAGTATGATTTAGCCAGAAGGGAAATGGGCATCCTTCAAAGGAAAAATTTTGTGTTCTCTTTCAGTGATAGGATTAGAGTGCTTTTGGGTGTACGTGGACCAAGCACGTCATTTTAGGAAAAGCTTTTGCTATGGTATTTCTTTAGAATATGAGCATGGTTATTAGAGCCATGTACAACTGCCAAGTTGTTAAGGGTCGACCAGGGTAGCTTTGAACTGCAGCAGTTTGGCTAAGGTAATTGCATTTCCCAGAGATTCCTGTCCGGTATGTTTCTGAATCAGATTTGGTTATAAGAGAGATCTGTATGGGATTTGATAGGCTAGAGTGAACCTGTTATTTTTATTTCCTCTGTCTCAGTGTAAGGCCAACTGCTGCTGCAGCACGACACGTTGATGATATGCTGATCTGGTACCTCCCCTTCTGCTTAGAGCAGAGGCTTTTCCTGATCTCCAGATCTCCTCCTTCAACTTCGTTAAATCCCGGGCCAGCGGGCCTGCAGATCTGTGATGAAGTGTTCCTATTTAAACTCTATGTCTGCTGTATCATCAAGATTAGAGGTGTTGAGTGAAGTGGAGATGCTGCTTGCTTACATGAGTCCTCAGTTTGTTCCTGGGCACGTTCCTTCATGCTCAGCTCGCTTCGTAACTTTCATTATACCTCTTATCTTCAAGCTCAGTCCTAGAAATCGACTCAAAGATAACAAAGATGCTAACCAGCTACCATAATCGCATGCAGTCTAATGCCTATAAAAATTCCTTATTTTGTATCATTCATAGTGGTTCTTCTTCTCTCATTTAGCCTTAGCTGATAAACTATGTATATAGATTTACAGTAATTTCAGTAGATTTCACATACGTGATTTTTATTCTTGCTTAATGATGTAAAGATTCAAAGTTTAAAAGAATGTTTTAATTATAAAGCATAGTCTAGTGGATTGCTAAGTATAGTTCAAGACAATATATGAGAACATATTTCCCAAAGTCAAATTACTTTGAGAAAAATAAATTCCATTTTGGATATATGAAGAATTTTTCAATGTATAGTAGACATATAAAAATATAACATAAACCTCCAATGATTAAAACAAAAAAAAGTTCTACCATGGAGATAAATAGATTTCTAAGTCACATCATATACAAAAGCAAGTTTAAAATTGTTTAAAGAAAAGCATGTAGTATACGTGATTGACATGTCTATGTTTCTCTCTTTATATGTATCCATCAAGTGCTTTCACTTGTATTCCCCTGAGTTACATACATTATAACATGTACTAATAACAAGAGAGGAAGATGGAAAACAAGTGGGAAGGAAAGAGTGTTAGAGTTCGGACAAATCCCAGCTAGAATGTGGAACAAGAAAAAAAATATATATGTATATTATATATCAGGAGTTAAGCAGTTACTTATTACCTGTCATTACTTATTACCTGTTCATTTTAGACTAATGTATTTTGCTTCTCTGAGTTGCTACTGAGTTAACTGTCTGGCCAACTACATCTGAAAAATCTATCTGCAGATTCAGGATATATTGCAATTTACCAGACAGGAGGGGGCAGCCTTGCACAGCTTTTGAAGTGACGGTGTGGTTTATACTTGGCCATTTAGAGGGGTAATTATGTGAGGAAGGGTAACAACCTTGTTACCAAGTTGTATCTCTGCACAAGCCATTGTATTTGCTAAATGAGATAGGGATAGCTCAATGCTGTCTCTTTATGTTTTAAACTGTATACATTATACATTTTGTATTGTAGCAATATTAAACCTTTATTAAATTGCTTCATAATATGTGAATTGCACACAAAGCTGAATATGAAAAGAGAAACCAATAGAAAAATGAGAGAAGGTAATACATACAAGAAAGGGAATGTTGAATAAAAAATTGAAAATGTGTCCATATATCATATTCAACAACCTAGGACAACCTAGAAGAGATGGTTAAATTCCTAGAAACTTACATAATCTTCTAAGACTGACTCATGAAGAAATAGAAAATCTGAACAGAATGATTAAAGTTAAGGAGATTGAATAAGTAATCAAAAACCTCCCAACAAACAAAGTCCAGGGCCAGAGGACTCTACTGGGGAATTCTAACCAAACAAAGAGGAATAAATACCAGTCCTTTTCAAACTCTTCCAAAACACTGAAGAGAAGGAAATTCTTCTAAACTCATTTTATCAGGTCAGCATTATCCTGATACCAAAACCAGACAAGGATGCTACAAGAAAAGAAAATTACTGCCAATATACCTGATAAACATAGATGCAAATGTTCTCAGCAAAATATTAGCAAACCAAATTCAATAATTACATTCAAAGGATCATATGCTGTGATCAAGTGGAATTTATTCCAGAGATTCAAGTATGGTTCAACATTCTCTAGTCAGCCAATGTGACACATCAATGAAATAGTAAGTAAAAATTACACAAACGTCTTAATAGATGCAGAAAAAGCGTGACAAAATTCAACACCCAATTATAGTAAAAACTCTCAACAAAGTGGCTGTAGAAAGGAACAGACCTCAGCAGAATGAAGGCCATGTGTAAGCCTTCAGCTGACAGCACACTCCACTTTGAAAACCTGAAAGCTTTTCCTCTATCATCAAAAACAGGAGAAGGATGACTACTCTTGCCACTTTTATTCAACACAGTATTGGAAGTTCTAGCCAGAGCAGATAAGAAAAAGAAATAAAAGGAAACCAAATAGGAAAGGAAGAAGTCAAACTGACATTACATTATACGTAGAAAAACCTGAAGACTCCAGCAAAAAAACTATTAGAACTAATAAGCAAATTCATTAAAGGTGCAGGATACAAAATCAATAAACAACAATCTGTTGCATTTCTATACACTAATAATGCACTATTAGAAATTAAGAAAGCAACCTTATTTAAAATTGCATGAAAAAGAATAAAATAACTAGGTATAACTTTAACCAAGGAAGTAAAGATCTGTATATTGAAAACTATAAGACATTGATAAAAGAAGTTGAAGACACAAATAAATGAAAAGTTAATCTGTGCTCATGGATTAGAAGAATCAATTTGTTAAAATTCCCATGCTACCCAAAGCAATCTACAAATTCAATGCAGCCCCTATCAAAATTTCAAAGGCAATTTTTACAGAAATAGAATAATCCTAAAATGTGTATGAAACCGCAAAAGACCCCAAATAGCCAAAGCAACCTTGACAAATAAAAACAAAGCTAGAGGTAAACATGCTCCCTTATTTCAAGCTATATTACAAAAATAAATAATTAAAATATATAGTATTGGCATAAAAAGACACATAATGAAACAAAATAGCCCAGAAATAAACCCATGCATATATGATCAATTAATTTATAACACAGGACAAGAATATACAATGGGGAAGGGACTGTTTTTTCAATAAATGGTGTTGGGAAAACTGGGCAGCCACATGCACAAGAATGAAACTTGAACACTATCTTAACCCTATACACAAAATTAACTCAAAATGTATTAAAGACTTGAACATAAGACCTGAAACTATAAAGCTTTTAGAAGAAAACATAGGTGGTAAGCTCCGTAGCATAAGTCCTGTCCATAATTTTTTGAATATGACACCATAAGCAAAGGCAAAACAAACAAACAAAAAAACCCCAAAATGAATAAGTGAGACTACATCAAACTAAAAAGGTTCTGAAAGAAACCAAAGAAAACCATCAACAAAATGAAAAGTCAGCCAACTGAATGGGAGGAAATATTTGCAAATCATATCTTGATAAGGTGTATACATACAATTCAAGAGCAAAATAAAAAAAAAAATCTGATTAAAATGGGCAGAAGATCTGAATAGATATTTTTCCAAACAAGGGATACAGATGGCCACCAGGTACATGAAAAGATGTTCAACATCATTAATCATCAAGAAGATGCAGACCAAAACTATTATGAAATATTCCCTTACACCTGTCAGAATGGCTCTCACCAAAGAGACAATAAATAGCAAGTGTTGGTGAGGATGTGGAGAAAAGGAAATTTCTGCACTGTTGGGGGAAATGCACACTGAGGCAGCCACTATGAAAAACATTCTGAAGTTTTCTCAAAAAATTAAAAATAGAACTCCCATATAATCGACCAATTCTACTTTTGGGTATTTATCCAAAGAAAATAAAAACACTAACTCAAAAAGATATATGCACCCTTATGCTCATTGAGGCATTATTTATAATAACCAAGATGTGGAAATGACCTATATCCATCAAAGAATGAATTTTAAAAATGTGGTATATATACAATAAAGTATTATTCAGCCATGAAAAATAATAAATCTTTCCAACATTGATAGCCCACATGCTTGGACCTTGATGACATTATGCTAAATGAAATAAGTCAGAGAGAAAAACAGATGCCATATAATCTCTTTTATGTGTGGAATAAAAAACAAAAACAAACAAATAAGCTCATAGATAGAGAAAACAAATTAGTGGTTATCAGAGGCAGCAGGCAGGGGATGGAGGAATTGGGAGGAAGGTAGTCCACAGCAACAAAATAAATTAATTCATAAATCTCATTAAGTGGGGAAAACCCTTTATGATAATTACATAAGAATATTCTTAGAGTTTTGAGTAGAGAAACATCTATTAAATAAAACACAAAAGTATAAATGTAGTGAAAATATGAATGAATTCAACTACAATGTAAGTTCTGTTTGTTAAGGCAAAAAACAGTAGAAAAATTAAAAGAATATATTTAAATACTTATCACTGAGGAATTACTGTATAGTAGAATAATGGCAAAACTACAAATTTTGAGATACTAGAATAATTAAGATATAAAAATGGGCAAAAAAACACGAAAAGGTATTTCACAGAACAGGACTACGAAAGGCATTATAATTATATGAAAAAAGACACAATTTTATGTTTAGGGAAATGCAAAGTAAAACCACAGTAGCATACTACATTCTTTATTTTTTAAATCTGATAATCTATATGAACAAGGATGCAGATCTAAGTAAATTGTGATACAATGCCGTTGAGCATATATAGTAGCATTACTATTTGGAGAACTGTTTGCTGTTAACTAGTATTGTAACACATAGACACAGGATATGTCTAAGCAATTTTACTTCTAGATATAGATATCCTCCTGTAAGCACCCCAGAAGAAACGTACAATGATAATTGTTGAAATGTTGCTGGTAATAGTCATGTAACAGAAGTAATGTAAACGTTCAACAAGAGTAAGATGCATAACATGTTATATTAATTAATTACTGTGCAATAGTAGAAAGGAAGAGACTACTGCATTTGTGTATCAATGCAAGTAAATCTCAAAGCATGTTGACTGCAAAGCAAATGCAAATCACAAAAATACACTGTCATCCACTTTACGTAAATTTTTAAAGTAGGCAACATTTAACAATACATTATTTAGAAATATGGACAGTATTAACTTAAATCTTTAAAAAAAAATAAAGAACTTTTTAATCTAAAAATTAAGATGGAGAGTATTACATTTTGGGATAGTCATGGTAGGGGAAAATTTCCAAGATACTGGCAGTGTATTTGTTGTGTTAGATAATGGTTTAATAGGTGTTTGCTTTATTATATTTTCCACTGTTTTCAACATTTCTATTTTACTCGTTACTTGGAGTATATGTTGTATTGCAAAATTTATTTCTTCTTTAAATACAGCAATCTCCTTTTTGGAATGCATCCCCCAGTAATGTCAGCCATGTGGGCAAGAACATATATGTTTAATGACATTTACTGCTACACTATTTGTCATAATAAATTTTTAAGGCAACATAACTTCATCAGTAAGTGAATATTTAGAGACACACACACACACACACAAACACACATTCTGTGAGATGCCTGCACTCTTTTAAAGTATAAGTTAATATATATGTATTAATGTGCATGATGCATTAAAAATCAGCAATTTCTAAAGATAATTATAAAACAATGTGAAATTTTCAGAGTCTATGAGGAGTCATGTAAAATATTTCTAAATAGATAAGACATACTTGACTATTTGTTCGCATTAATTATTCATGGTCTTCCTGCCTTGAACATGATTTCTTTGAGGGAAACATACTTCCTCACCTCACTAACTTGGCTCTGTCAATTTTGCTTTGACCAGTGAAATATAAGCAGATGTGACATGTTCCACATCCAAGCAGACACCTTAAATTGTGCTGTCTCAGTTTGGTTCTGCCTCTTTTCCTCACCTGCATAAGAGCACATCATGCTTGAAGTAGAGGCTATGCCTTCTCTCTGTGTTCTGGAATGAGAAGAGGGTGAGCTGACCTCAGATTAGACAGATCAACTCACCAGACATTCAGCCAACCAGCAGCCTTCAAGTAACAAGAGCAAGAAATAAATGTCTTATTGTAAGTCTTTGGGGTACTATGGTTACCTGTTACTATAGCAAATAATGTCTAAAACAATTGTTAAAAAGGTACATAGAGATAAATAGACAGACCGGCACATCATATTTTAATATTTAGGTGATAGTAAGATGGTTGTATTATGAAGTTCAATTAAAAGAGAAATCCTGGGGGAGCGGGGGACTGAGCTTCTATAACATCTCAGTAACACATACCACAGGCAAGTTCCCCTTTCAGGTACCGTGCCTAGTACAGTGTCCTGTAATGCCATAAACCTCAAAGAAATCTCATCAGCTCTCTTCCTCTTCAGAGCTGGATGTGGAAGTAAGAAATATTATTATTTAATGTAAATATGTATGTATGTATGTATTTATCAAGGATGTATCAGTGCCCCCAAGAGATGAGCAGTATATCAAAGAATTCTTGTCCAGATACTTCATATGTGTGTGTGTGTGTGTGTGTGTTTTCATTCATGTACTGGAATTGGAATGTGATCAGTGTAGAACAGTGTGTCTTCCTGGGAAAAGAATCAAAGGGATGTGATATGAGTTTGTGTGCGAAAAAGAAAGGTAGGCTGGTGATTTAACAGCACTCTCCTTGCCAAATATCTTGAAAAGAATGTAGATCTCTCTAGACTCTTTGCCCATGTATGAAAATTCTGTTCATAAAGCAAAAATCCAGGATAAACTCTAGTCATTCTGTTTTACTCCAGTTATACTCTGTCAAATAACCATTGTCCCTTTAGTAAAACGCTTACTGTAATTATCATTCATAAGTGATGCACTAGGTACATTCTATCATAGTGGTAATGTATGTAACACCACATCCTACTAATTTCTAGAAATATGGGAACCCTTAGTATTTTTAAATATCTCTAAACAACTCGCAGTAGTAGGCTGTCAATGTGTGTTTATTATGCTCAAAAAGTAAAATGCACATTCTAATTTTATCATCTTAATTGCTCCCATTAAGTAGTCTAAATATTTACTCATTGTGCTTTGTTTCCTTCCCCCAAAGTTGTTTAGAATGCTTTGTGGTCTGGCTGGTGAGATAATCAACATGTTTCTGTAATAATATAAATCAAACAGGAAAATAAATTGGCACATTTAAACAAAATGCACACATTGTTTAGGAAACTAGAGAAAAACAGAGAACATTTTATTCACATTTGCACGTTTTCACATTTGTGATTTCCCTGTAGCATAAGGAGTTAGAAGTTATTGAGATGCAGCATAACATAAAACAAAAACCAAACTTCTGTATTCACAATTTATAATAGGTTTATTGTAATTGCTCTGTAATTTGCTTTATTTTCTCTGAAATTTATAAACGTTAGCTGTAACAGCTGGTATGCTCGTCTAATGCCTGAGGTGCCCTGTGTAAGTAGAGCTGCTAGCACTGACTTCCCATTACTCGAATAGTAAGCGGAAGCCCCACTTTTCCCTGTGTTTAACTCTCAGATCTTGAATGAGAGTTTTGGTTTTCCTCCACACAGAGCAATAAATTTGCATGAAACCTCCATGAGTATCTTCACTCCACGGAGACATATATAGTAAGCTCCTATAAAATGTCAGTGTGATGTTGTTATATGTATAGTTTCCTCATAAAGTAATAATATATGTACCTGTTTTGTGATCTAGAGAATATGATTTGGCCATAATTTCAGTCTTTCTGTGTGTAATACAAAATAGTTTATTGGTTAATAGAAAGCAATTTTGGTGATTGATTATTAATGGCAATTTGACCAAAAGGGACCTAAAAATGTAGACAGAAAAACTGAATACAATTTAAAATAATCAAGCATCTATTACTTTCGATTACATGTGAGTGCTAACACCTAGTTCTGTCCTTTAGGAGCTCTTAATATTTCTCTCATAACTGATTTATTAATTAATCTCTCTACATGGTCTTCCATTCTGGCCCAGAATAACTTAGGCTGTTGTTTCTATTTTCTTACAGTCTGTGACAGAAGACTAGGTTTGAATTTTTTTTCTCCCTTTTTCCTTCCCTCCCTCAATCCTTCCATCCTTTCCTTCCTTCCACCTTTCCTTCCTTCCTGCCTTTTTAATTTGCAATTCACTGCAAATTGATACTATTTTGAAATATTAAAAAAAACAAATTATCGGGAAAATAAAAATTTAAAAATATGACTTATAAGTATAAATTTTAGTATTTCAAAAAGAATAAAATTTCATTAAATGTAACAAGAACAGAGTACAGGAAAAAAGCAAGTAATTAAAAAAAACATGTTTTTCATTGAAATATTTGTGTAGGTAATTAATATACAGCTGTATTGTCCAATGTACTGATAGAAATATTCTATATCTGGGCTGTTCTATTTAGCAGCCACTAGCCACATGTGACTATTGAACACTTAAATATGACTAGTATGACTAAATACCTGAATTCTTTAAGATTTAAATTAAATTAAATTAATATATTCAATGTGTCTAGAAGCTAGCCGGATAGAGACTCAATATTAAACATACAGCTATTTTGCCATTTCTCAATTCTGATCAGACATTTCTGAGCAAGATGATTACTCCACATTTTGAAAACTTATGTACTTTGAAAAACATGGAACATATTGATGTTTAAAATTTTAATGTGCCAGGTGAAATTACTGATTTAAAAAATTTAATCAAGTTTGGATTAATAGCAGTGGTATTTGTGGAGAATTGTTTATATCTAAGCTGTTTTATTGTTAAAAACACTCATGTAAATAAAAGTTTTATTACCAAGGAGTATTGAAAGAAATGAAGAGTTTTTAAGGAAATCTAAAGAAGTTCCAGGTATTTATTTTTAACTTTTACCCAGAATAGGGCAGTTGACACTAAATTTTCAAATTTATTTTCAGTCTTTTAGCAGTAGTCTCATTCTATAATTTATTCCTATAAAGTAGGGTTTCTTTATCTTAGTACTATTGACATATCTAGCCAGATAATTCTTTATTGTGGGAGTTGTCTGCTTATTGTGGACTATTTCACAGCATTCCTACCCTCTGCCCAGTACCAGTGGTAGAGCCCCAAGTTCTGACAGCAAAAAATGTCTCCAGACATTGCCTCACAGATGGCATCTGGCAAAATCACTCCTAGTTGGAACCATTCTATAAAATTAGCATATTTAAATATATATATTTATACTGCCATGTTATCTGGCCCTTTTTGTTTCTGTGTTGTCCTGTGGGACGAGGGGTATGGGAGGGAGTTATCTCCTAGGCCCATCTTGCGTCTCCTGTCAATGCAAGTACCAAATTGGACCCAACAAGGAATCAGTGTTTCTTTACTGGCCAAATCTTCCAGCCTTTTATAACAACTTTGTTGTTGCTTACTAATTAATGAGCATTACCATTAATTATTTATTAAAAATAATAGGTGACCCACATGTCCAGAGTATTTTATAAAATATTCACAAATTTATATCTTCTCAGCCACATTAATTTTTTTCTTATAATTATAAAAAAAAATCAGCATCACTAAGTCTCATATATCTGTCCAAACATCTAAGCTAAGTTTCAGAGACTTTTAAATATCACAGTATTTAAAATCATATGAGATTTAATACTGTCAGAACTAAATGTTAACCACGGCTAAGTGATATGGACTCTCCCATATCAGCTTGGTAAACCTATCTCCTCACCTTCGTTCTGTGTAACTGGTTCAAACTGACTCTCTTGAAGTTTACTTTTATTTTCAGGTCTCATGAAGAAGAAAGTATGTAAGATGCACAAACATGGTCTTTCTGATACTCCGTCAACATAAAAAAATTCTTATTTGCAATATAAAATTATATACTGGCACTAATGTAGTACTTAAAAATCTGCAATTAAACATGTCATGCAATAAGATAATATTCGATCTGTCCCATCATGCCCTGAATTACACAGATGATAATTATTGATACCAACAGTTCTTTGAAATTCAACCTTCACATGCTTTTATTTGTAAAGTCAGAGAAGCCAAATGACATGCTCCTAATATCAAATATCTTCTTCAAAGCAAACAAAGTGGAGAACTTTTATTGTTGGTCTCTTGACATTCATTATGCTGATAACTAGAAACACCCACTACACCAATCAGGTGTGAAGAGAGAAAATATGCTATGCATTTCAGAAAGAGGAGCTGGGTATAGGAGTGTTTGAAGTCTAAGGAAGCACAAACAAAAGACGGTAACTCAAATATTAGAAACTGCAGGAAGTCATTTTCAACTTTAAGACTAAATGAAAAACAACGAGGTCATGTTTTCATAGCATATACTTGCACTTACTGCCTGTACTACTGGAGACTGCTGCTCCTGTTTAATACACGCTTGAAATGCTGATACTTTGGGAGCCTACATCCTCCATCAGTCACCATTTGCTATCTTGGAAAGAATCACCAAAGACCCTGGGAGACGTAGCAACCTGTTTATGCCATGGAGTCTTTACGAGGTAAAGAGATGAAAAGTGGTGTTTGGATCCCATCTCATGCCTACTAATCCCTTATTGATGCCATCCATTAATCATCTTAACTGGAAGCCAGTTGGCAATGGAACCTTAGAATTATAGTTTTATGGTCCCGGCCCTGGCAATACAGAGCAGAACATAGAAAGGCAGGAATGGACTTGAGAAACATTAGGTAAAACATTGGCATATCCTACAGTTTCCCTTTGAGATTATGCGACCATTACGCATAGCACAAGTCCTCTGCATGGGGTCCCATTACTCCCCCAGGATGGAAAAAAAATTACTCCAATCTAAGCCTTTCTGTCCACTTCACTGTCCTGCCCACAGTGATTAACTCAGATGAACATACAAACTAAGAACTTTTAATTACAATGAATCTCAGAACTTTAAAAAGGATTGGAAAGCGTGCTTCATCTGTCTATTTGAACCTAAAAGTACATGGGAAATGAATTTCTATAGCTAAAATTTTCCACAAAGATGCCAAAACATACATAGTCCAGCCCATAGGTTGAGAAAAATCAATTTGGCTTTTGAAAATATTTGATTCTGCATGGCCAGATATGTGAACAATGATGGTTTTGAAACAATTTGCTGATCTTTTCCTTCAGTTAGCTTTTTTTCCTTTCCATTTTAACCAAGAGATTTCTAGTTATCACACCTGAGGTAGGTGTTTTGAGAGACCCTCTACCTTGAGAATAAGGAGCAAAATTGGTGGATTTTGACAACCTTCATGTACAGGAAGAGAGGAGCATATTTATACATGTATTAAGGATATTTTCCTTTGTTCAGTCAGTGGGATTTCAATTGAATGCCTTCTTAATAGCTAATTAATTATTTATCGTGTTTTTTTCTAGTGACCTCTATCATGTCTCCACAGAATTCCTTTCCTCTGCAACCAGAGTCAATTACATAGTTTGTAGAACCCAGTGCCAAATTAAAAAAAAAAAAAAAAAAAATGAAGCCCCTTGTTCTAAAAACCAGGCTAAAAGTGCCATTAATCTTACTAAAATATAAACATTTTTCCCCTCTTCCATGGTCTTTCTTGACTTTTTATGGTGTTTTTTTTTTAATTTGCTATGTAATACAGTTCTAAGGAAAAATAGACAATTTAAAATTATTAGCATGAATTTTATCATTTATCTTTATATTGTGTAATGCCAATTTTATATACAAGTTTAAGAGCACAGAATCACTCAAATTATACAAGTCACGCTTCCTAGTGTGTACTTGATTATGGACTTTTACCAACAGAGTAGAAATGTTGATGGAAACAAACTCAACCGTCGTTATTTCGAAAGGCACACTTTACATCAGCACGCTCTTCTTCTGGTTTGCTGATGAGTGAGGAATGACCGAATGGAAAAGGGGCTATGGGTTAACCTATCTTTCCTTTTTCTTCGATGCAATTTTTTTTTTTCAGCATAAGTAATTGGCTGACAGGACTAAGACAGAATAAGATAGGGTTTCTTGATCTTTTGTACTTCTTAAAATGTCAATGCCTTCTTTCTGCCCCTGAGCAAGTTTTGGTTCAAGTGGAAAACTCGGCCGCCAGGGCCGTCTGAGACAGCATGTTGCCTACCTCATGGATTTTTGTGGGGTTCCCTTAGCTATTCCCACATACTTTGGTTCCCCAGTGTGTTCAGTGCTGGTTATAGAATCTATTTTTATTCAATCTGTTAGCTTCATCGTGCAACTCTTATCCTGAAGCTTAGAAATGTCACCTAAGTTGACTGTTCTTTGGACTCCATAAAACTTACAGTAGGTTTTGGAGCTGCTTATCCCAAACAGTGATTGTTCTCCTGTCTCAGAAAAAAAAAAAAAAAAAAAAAAGGTAGACTTTTTCTCATAAATTCTCCAATATTTATCCATTTATTCACAAATTATTACTGAGCACCTACTGTCTTCCAGGGACTATTCTAGTAGATATGTGAACTTCATCTCTACCTTTATGGAAATTAAATTCTAGTAAAGGGAGGTAAACAATGAACAAGAAACATAATTACATAGTATATTAGAATAAAAGAGTTGTATTTTTAAAAGAAAGAGAGCGGAATGAGGGAAAGGAAGGAGGGAGGGAAGATGGAAGGAATGGCGGGAGAAAGAAAGAAATATAGAAGGGAAGGAGTAAGGAAGGAAGAAAAGAAAGGAAAAAAAGAGAAAGAAAAATACAGAGAAAGGAAAAGGGATTTGAAACACCAGAGATGAGTACATGATGAACACCTTGCAATTTTAAATGGGGAAATTAGGAGAGGGCTCATTGAGAATGTTAGAGTTGAAACAAGACCTTAAAAAAAAAAAAAAAGGATTTAAGGATGTTGAATTTAGAGAAAATATGCTCCAAGAAGAGACAGTGCAAAAGACCAAAGGCAGAAGAATTTCTGGGATGTCTGAGAACCAGTAATGTAGCTGGCCTAACAGAGGGGAGTGAGTGAAGAGGGGATATCTGAGAGTTACTGGGGCATGGAGAGGGTCATGTAGGGTCTTGTAGCCATTGTAAAGGTTTCAGCTTTTATGCTAAATGAGATATGAAAGAATGTGGAGTTTTGAGCACAATGATAATGCGATGTGATTTACTTCTGGAAAGTTTACTTCTGTGATGAAGACACTCTGTTACTTAAATGTAGAAGTGGGGAGAATATTTAAGAGAGAGTTACCAGGCTCCTGGTATGAGATGACGATGACTTGAACCAGGGAGGCAGCAGTGGGCATGTGAAAGTGATCAAATTGTGGATCTATTTCTCTGTAGAAAGTTTACCTCAAAATGCCCTTCTTTTTGCAGGGACAGGGGGAGTCAAAAGTCACCAAGCACTCTTATTCTTCCCACGTCTCTATTTTCACTGTCTTCATCTAGAGCTTTGCAAATTTATATATGAATCTGTTATCCCCAACCCCAAATTATCAGCAAGTTATCTTGAAGGTATTTATGATATGTAATAATGACCATTGCAATACGTGCCCCAATTCTTTATGACGGGGCATAGATGACATTTCTTGTCCACTTAGAGGTAACGGCCTTTCACACTGGTCTACCTTACTCAAGGGACCATGAGACCACACTAGCACAAAGTTTGACAACTGTATTTTAAATTCCCCATGTGAGTCCTATAGGCTTTGGTTACCACACTATAAAAATTACATTAATTGTGAAAATTCAGATATCAGTGTTAGAAATAATCAGCCTTTGGCAATGCATATTATGAAAGTGTAGAATAATAGGACATATTTAAATTCAGAAAAAAAATTTCTTTTCAGGTAAAACCATAAAGATAAAGTTTTTTGAATTTTTTAAATTCATTGAGATAACATTGTTTTATAATATATACATTTCATATGTACATTATATTTCAACTTCTATATACTCTGCAGTGTGCTCACCATCAAAAGTTTAGTTTCCATTTGTCGCTATTCTATTGATCTCTATTTTTGCCCTCAACCTTTCTTCCCCACTAATAATCACTGCTCTGCTCTCTGTATCTACATGTTTATTTTTGTTTGGTTTGGTCATTTTCTTTGTTTTTCTGTCTGTCTGTTTATTATATTCCACATATTACTGAAATCATATGGTATTAGCTTTTCCCTGTCTGACTTATTTCATTGACATAATACCCTCAAGTTCTATCCATGTTGTCACTAATGCCAAGATTCTGTCCTTTTTATGGATGAGTAGTATTCCATTATGCATATATATCACACACACACACCACACATTCTTTATCAACTCATTCATTGATGGGCTCTTAGGTTGTTTCCATATCTTGGCTACAACTATCCCACTTCTGGGTATTTATCTGAACAGTATGAAAACACTAATTTGAAAAATAAAGTTTTTACTGGAAGAAACTTGAAAAGGCATTTTCAAAAAAATATATAACCGAATAACAACAAATGGCACACATTTAAAATAGGAGAAATTTAATTCAAATATAATGCAGAGCTTTCTGAATTTCAGGGACATGAAGATTATCGAGGTGTTGTCCCAACAAACTAGAAGCAAGAGAGCAGCCATCTATTTTGTTGTTTAGATACTCATCTTCTACCTACAAGGGTTTTTGTTGGTCCCTTGAGGTTTTTCAGCTCTGGTTCAGTGATCCATAGTTAGTCAATTATTCATTCCAGGGCTCTTGAACTAATGTGTTTGGGTTTGTATTCTATATGGCTTAAGTCAATGATTTTTAAAAATGCATTTACATGGAACATTCAGGGGATCCACAACACTTGATTCAAATTTCATTTAAATATTTAATTTGTTAAAAACTAGAATTTAAAAACAAGTATACTTAATTGTACTACAGTTACCAAGTTTTAGGACATGAATGATTAACAATATTTTTTCTGCTTAAGCAATTAGTTCGATGCATTTGTGTGCTTACCCTGGAATTAAACATTCCCCTGCCAACACCATGCCTATATTTAAGCCTTTGATTTTCATAAATGAGTAACTGACTATGGAACTGGTAGTCCTGTACTGCCTTTTTTTCAGACTTGTAAAACTTCCCATGTAAAAGGGTACAACAGTACAGTATGATACATACTGTCATAATCTATATTTCTTCAAAATGAATTCAAACTCTTCAGATCATTTGAGTGATTTTTTTAGTCTTGAATGATGATGCCAGATTTAGATATAACATTTCAGTTCATAATGACATAAAAGTAAGCTGGGCAAAATAAGTTTAAGCATAATTGAGCATGATTTTATACTATACAGATTTATTGCTTATTGTATGTTTTGAATTATACACACATTTTATAGCTCTACTGATATGTATCTGCTTAAATGATATGAGCATTGTTAGATTATTTTTAGTGATCTAAGCATGAAATAATATTCTGTTGCTGCTTTTTCCCTTGGGGAAAGGATCATTTAATTGAAGAGGATCATGCTAACTTGAAAAAATAGTGAAAATAGTAAGCATTTGCAATTTCTCGTGTATGTGAATCAGGGTTTTTTAAAAAGTGATACAATGAAAACAAAATATAAAATTATAATTGATAAAAGATTGGAAATTTTGTTAAGAAGCCTATGTATCAAATGTTTGCTCCCATATAGATTCATTCTCATTGATTTATTGCATTTGCTTCCTTTCGTTGTGTAACACCACAACACACCACCACAAACTTTGTGACTTAATACAATATTTATTTGCTTACAGCTCCATAGGTCAGAAACACACAGTGTGGAATGTGTGGTTTCTCTGCTAAAGGCTGAAATCAATGTGTAGACCAAGCTGAGTTACCATGTAGCATCTCTGGGGAAACCTACTTCCAAAGTCATTCTTGTTATTTGCAGAACTCAGTTCCTGGTAGCTGTAGATCTGATATCCCTGTTTCACTGTGGGCTGTCAGCATTCTTTGCTCCCTCCATCTTCAAAGCTAGCAACAGATAATCTTGTGCCAAATCCCTTTCATGCTTTGAATCTCCACATGGTACAACTGGCACAGTCTCCTCCAGGGATAGCCCACTCTCTTACAAAGGATCACCCAATTAGGTAAGACCCGGTGAAGATAACCTCCCTAATTTAAAGTCAAATAATTTGGGATATTAATTATATCTACAAAATCCCCTCATACAACACCCAAGCTGGTGTTGCACTGAATAACTAGAAAAAGGTGTATAGATACCAGAGCATAGAGAATCTTATGGCTGATTTTAGAATTCTGCCTATTTTTTAACTAACGAAAATTAAATTATACATCAATTTATACATTAATTTTCTTTTTGTGTAATATTTAATCTAAACAAGTGCCCCTTTGGTTTAAAAATATTTGAAAGTTACTGGTTTTAGAGAATACTTTTGCATGGAAAATAAATATATCAAAATATTGATTATTTTCAAATAGATAATGCATTCTAATGTTTAGTGATGCATTGATTACTTTGAGCTTACAGTTTCAACCCCCAGCAATATTTTCCTACACTTTGCAGACTTTCATCCTTCCTAAGGCTCTAGCTCATTGAGCAGAAGTGTCCACTACTATGATTTAAAATTTCTGTTTGTGTTTATTGGAGTGATCACTGTTAAAATTTTTCAAGAACCATTAATTTGTTTTATTAAAGAACTTATATAGAATCTATTTAGAATTAATTTTACATGTATAAAAGAATTGCAGTCATAGCACAGACTTCCTATACACTCGTCACCTGATCAACTCTGACATCTTATGTGTCCATGGCTAATAAATCAAAACTGATAAACTAACATTATTACAATTTTATGACCTTAACTAGATACTGTATTTGGATTTCCCCAATTCTTCCACTAATGGGCTTCTGTTCCAGGGCCCTCTCCAAAATCCCATGTTGTATGTATTTGTCAGATCTCCTAATACCCTTCAATATGTGACAGTATCTAGATCACGCCTGATCTTTCACGATCTTGACCCTTCTGAAGGCACTGGTCAGATATTTGATAGAATATCGGGTAACTTTGTGTTTTCTGATGTTTTCTCATAATTGGACTAAAGTTATAAATTTGAGAAGAGGACTGTGGAGGTAATTATATCACAGTAGAGGAGTACATGATAGCAACATGAGATACCACTGGTGAGTTTAATGCTGATTGAACTCTGATTAGCCTTGTGTCTACAAGATTTCTCCACTGAAAAGTTACAGTGTGAAATAAATCACAAAATCTAGCCCATACTCAAAGGGAGGATGTAAAACTCTGCCTTCTAAACAGAGTTTCAAACAGTTTGTAGACGTATGTTAAAATCACCACAGTAATTAATAAGTAGTTTGTGAAGCATTACACTGTGGATATGCAAATATCATCCTTATAGTTTCTTCATTAATTTAGCATTTGTCAATGTATTGTGCCTCCAGCCATTATTATTATGCTGTTTTAACATCAATTTTCTATTTCCTTCCTTTCTTCTTTGTTAACTAAAATTACGCTGTAAGAAAAATTTGTTTCTTCTTTTTAAATTAATTATGCATTCCCATTAAATTATGCTTTGTCCCATTTCTTTAATTATTCATTCATTTACTTATTCTAGTTTTCACTTATAATCCAATACTAATAATTTATTTTATTGCTCAAATCATTTCAGAATTGGCTGCTCTTCTAAATTGTTTCCTGTGTCCCTCATGCCCCATCAATTTTTCTTTTTAGCATTTCCTCACTTTCTGGCCCTAAAGGATGCTCCAGGCTCACTTTGTATTCTGCCTGCCCCTGGAATCAGCCATTTCTCTAAGAAGCCCTGGAGCCTGCAGGTCATTGAGGGTAACCATAGCAACCACAATGTTTCAACCCAGCTGGGCTCCTAAATACAATACAAACCCTCACACTATAAGGACGGATGAATTGGCTAGAGGGTTTTTCTATCTCTATGACCTGCTTGCCTTCCCTTTCCACATTTGCACCAGTAAGATCTGTCTCTGGCAACTCTCACAGCTGCATCCTACGCTTACTGTCACTTGATACTGTAAGCATGATGAGGGGATCTGGGACTGGGAGGGAAGGGAGTTCTCTGATGTTCAGATTAAACCTGTTTTGTGATGGCACTAGAAGCCTGGTTCTCAGTTCTGTGATCATCACAAGGGCTCCTGACCCTCTTGCAGTTGTAGTGGTTGGTCTAGCACATACCCCTGCTCCTCCCCAGTGGTTTGTCCTGTGACCTCAGTGCTCTGATGGATTTACAAAGAGTCAATTCACCCTTTGTCAAGCTTTTTTCTTGTTATAAAGGTAGGAAAGATGCTTTTCCAGTTCTGCTTCTCTGAGTTAAAACTGTTCCAAAAATTTAAACAAATAATAAAAAGAGGAATTATAATGTAATGGTATAAAAATAACAGAAGAAATTTTGTAACATTTAATGGTCTCTCGTGGTTTTCTTATAATTGATTATTGGATCAGTGATGGACATAAACACCTAAAATTTTTCATGGTTAATTCTCCAGCATTTAAAATTTTAGGGTTCAGAAGACATAGAAAAGGTATTACTTTCCATTTGACATAACATATTATTGCAACTTTTGTAGCAATAGTTCATGAACACCTTGATTCTAGTGTAAATTCCAGTATTTCCAGAATACTGGGTGGATATTTTTATTAGTAATACAATATTTGCCTATTTTTAGAAAATTTAAACATTAGAGAAAATATTTTAAAAAATCTGTATCTTTAGGATTTTGATTATAATTTCAATTATGATTTAAATAGCAATTAAATGTCAGTTAGCTTTTAAATAGCACACATTATTTTAATATAAAATATGTAATATATATTTTATGTTTATTTCATAACATTGTATATATCCAAATAGATATAAATACAGACATATACTATATATAGATATACTATTCTTTCTCTATATTTATTCAAAACTTGGTGGCAAGGTAAGATTTTTATACTAGGCATTTGTAAGCAGTTTACAGTGTCTGTTCTCTGGTTGAGTTGATCATGCCTAATGCATGCAGTGCTGTGCTGATGCTGTTATTTTTAAGGCATCTGTTTTCATTTTTTGAAAGATTGCAAGGCTGAAAATATTCCCTTGTTCTTTTACTTTCCACTTCTTACCCTCCTATTGGTACAGTGCTCATCCTTTATTTTTAGCCTATTTGAGGAAGGAGCTATCCTGTTTGTTAAGACATTGTTTACAGCCAGTATTCATTAGCCATTTAGAAGTTTTCATGGCAAGATCCCTGTGAATCTTAGTGTTATCAGGTAACATTATTCAAAACAAGTATGATGTTGAATCTGTCTATGGGGGTCTGTTTCTCCACTGTCTATTCTAGCCCATTATCTCTTTGTCTGTGCTTTTGCCAATATCACCGTGACTTGATTACTGTATTAAATCTTGAAGTTCAGTAACGTCAGTTCTCCAACTTTGTGCTTCTCCTCCAATATTGCATTAGCTATTCTGGGTCTTCTGCCTCGCTAAATAAACTTTAGAACCAGTTTATCAATAGCCACAAAATTACTTCTGGAATTTGAGTAGGATTTCATTGAATTTATAGATCAAGTTAGGAAGAACTTAAATGTTGACAGTATTGAGTCTTTCTATTCATTGACATGGAATATCTCTGTTTAGTTATTCTTTGACTTCATTTAACAGAATTTTGTAGTTTTCCTCCTGTAGATCTTGATTTTAGATCTTTTATCTTTTCTAATATGTGCATTCAATGTTATAAATTTCCCTCTAAGTACTGTTTTCACCTCATTTTGCCATTAACCTTTTAAAACTGCTTTCACAAATTTTGATAAGTTGCATTTTCATTTTCCTTTAGTTCACAACATTTTTTAGTATCTTTGAGATTTCTTTTTTTGACTCATGTTATTTTGCAGTTATTTTGGGATTTTCCAACTATCTTTCTAGTTTAATTCCATTGTAGTCTAAGAACAGACATTGTACGATTTCTATTCTTTTTAAATATGGGAAGGTGTGTCTTGTGGCCCAGAATGTGGTCTACCTTTGTTGACTGTTTCATTGCAGCTTGAGAAAAATGTATATTCTGTTGTTGTTGGATGAAGAAGTCCATATATATCAATTACATCAAGTCAGTTGATCTGGCAGTTTCTGATAAACTTTCTGAAGTCTCTGAACTGTAATAGTGTATTCATCAATTTCTCCTTGAAGTTTTATCAGTTTTTGCCTCATGTAGTTTGACACTCTGTTGTTAGACACATATGCATTAAAGAATATTGTATTTTATATTTTCTTTGAGAATTGACTCCTTTATCATTATGTAATTCTCGCTTTTACCTTTGCTAACTTTTCTTGCTTTAAAATCTTTTGTCTGATATTAATATACATACTCTTGTTTTCTTTCATCACTGTTAGCATAATACATCTTTCTCTACCCATTTACTTAATTTTTTTAATAATTCTTTTTTTTTATTTTTTGCTGGGAGGTAATTAGGTTTACTTATTTATTTTTACAGGAGGTACTGGAGATTGAACCTAGGATGTTGTGTATGCTAAGCATGAGCTTTACCATTGAGCTATACTCTCCCCCTCCACCCATTTACTTTAAATGTTTATGTGTATTTATATTTAAAATGGGCTTCTTGCAGGCAATATATAGTTGGGTCTTTCTTTATGAGCCACTCTAATAATCTGTCTTTTAATTGCTGTATTTAGACCGTTGACATTTACAGTAACTATTGATAGCACTGGATTAATACCTACCATATTGTTACTGTTTTCAATTCATTCCCTTTGTTCTTTGTTGATATTTTTGACTTCCACTCTTTTTTAAAATAATTTTTGGTGTTAATTGAGCTTTATATTATTCCATCTTCTCTCCTTTCTCAGCATATTTGATGGACTTTAAAAAAAAAATTTGTGGTTGCCCTAGAGTTTGCAATATAAATTTACAATTGATCTAAGACCACTTTCAAATAACACTACAGCTTCATGGGTAGTGCAAATAATTTACAATACAAAATAATCTAATCCCGCTCTCCTATTCTTCGTACCATTACTATTATTCATTTCACTTATACATTAGAAGTCACAAATATATAAGCATAAATAGTTAGATACATTGTTGCTATTATTTGGAACAAAATTTTATCTAATAAGTTAATTATGAGTAAGACAAATAAAAGTTTTTATTTTACCTTCACTTACTGACTATGCTTTGATGAAGCTTTTCCTTTATGTGCATGTCAGTTTCTGAACTATATCATTTTTCTTCTCTCTAAAGAATTCCTTGTAACATTTTCTGCAACGTAGGTCTACTGGCAACAGAATTCCTTAATTTTTATTTGTCTGAGAAAGTCTATTTCCTTCACTTTTGAAAAATAATTCCACAGGGTACAGAATTCTAGTTGTGCAGTGTTTTTTCTTTCCTCTCACCATTTTAAATATAGTACCCCACTCTCTTCTTGCATGTTTCTGAGAAGTCAAATGTAATTCTTATTTTTGATAAGTAAATTTTTTTTCCTTACTGGATTTTTCAAGAATTTTTCTTTTTCTTTTCTGCCGTTTGAAAATGAAATGATAGGCCTGGGTGTGTTGTGTGTGTATGTGTGCGTGTTTTGAGAATTTATACTGTTTGGAATTTTCTGATCTTCCTGAATCTGTGGATTGATGTCTGACATTGGTTTGAGAGAATTTCTCAGTCATTATTGCAAAGTTTCTTCTCCTTTTCTTCTTCTTTTTTTTTTTTTTTTGATATTTCCATTACATGTACTTTGTACATTTTGTATTTGTATCTCAGTTCTTGGGTATCTGTGTGTTTTTCTCTTTCCTTTTCAGTTTTGGATGTTTCTATTGATATAACCTCATGCTCAAAGATTTTTTCCTCATCTATGTTCAATCTACTAATATGCCCATCAGAGATGTTCTTTATTAAGACATTCTCTATTTCTATTACAATGTTTTTTTTTTTTAACTACTAGCATTTCTTTTTGTCTCGTAAAGCAGACAGCATTCAAAAGCATATGGGCAACGTAAGTGCAGGTATGAAAAGTTTCTCTATAAGAGACCTTGACATGTTAGTCATAGTTGTTTTAAATTCCTAATCTGATAATCCCAACATTCTTGACATACCTGAGTCTATTTTTGATTCTGTTTCTTCAAACTGCGCTTTCTGTCTTTTGGTATGCCTTGTAATTGTTTCCTTTATAGCTGAGCTTGAAATAGTCAGTAAAGGGGCTGCTGCAAACAGACATTTCTTATTTGGTAGTGCATGTGTGCTGGGGGAAGAGTTCTATAGTCTCAGTGTTTTAGTCAGCCTGTAGCTCTGCATTATAAATTTCGCAAGTACTTCTCAGATTTTTTTAACCCCCGCTTAGGTGGGACAGGATGGCTAGAGTGGGATGGACTTAGGTATCTTATTTCCTCTAGGTCAGGTAGGCTATGACAAAAGCCCAGACTCTGGTTAATTAGTTTCTCCTGAGGACAGACTTTGTTAAGAACAGAGAGCGCACTCTAGTCTATTTCATAGTGGTTCTTTTTTTTTGCTGTCACCCTGCTGGAAGCCTGAGGGGATTTTTCTGTGATATTCTCTGTGAGAATCTTGTAGCGTTCCAGAAGGCATACTTCACAAAAGTGTGGGAGCCCCTCAATGACTGGCCCCACCTGGAGTTTCTAATCTCTCATACCTGTCCACGTTGAGCCTCCAGCATTTTATCAATTCCAGTTCAGTTTCTCTGACCTGGTGCTCATTCTCACAGATGTTTCTGCTCGTGGGTTTCTGCTCTGATAAATTGTGATTCTCTGTATTCCTTGGAAGTCTCTCCAACTTGGGGGTGGCAGTTTGCCCTGTGACCTTACTTTACTTAACTGAGAAGAGTTGATTATTCTGTGTGTTCAGCTTTTTTACTTATTGCTACAATGGAGTGGCAACTTTCAAGTTTCTTACATACCAGACTGGAAACTGCAATTTAGTTTTTCACTTCATTCCTTACTGCTGTTGACTAATATTCCACTGTCTGAATATACTTTATTTAACTGTTAATCTGTTAATGATCATTTGGATTGTGTCCACATTTTGGCTATTATTCATAATGGCGCTAGGAACATTTGTGTACATTGTGTGGGTGTGTATGTGTGGCATATGTTTTCATTTCTCTAAGAGTAGACATGCTTAGTAATATGGTAACTCTGTGCTTATGTTGTTGAGGGATTGCCAGGCTATTTCCAAAGCATCTGCAGCATTATATCTTTTTTGAAGAAATGTCTGTTCATATCCTTTGCCTGCTTTTTTAAAACATAGTTATTTCTCTTTTTATTATTGGCTTGTAAGAGTTTTTAATATATCTATATACACATTCCTTATGTCAGGCAGAGTACTGTACACCAGTTACCAATCCCAGGGGAGGGCTTTAAATTCTTCTGCCCATTACATCTTGGCATCAGAGTCTTAAGGAAAATACAAGTCAGCCAAGCACTGGCAGAGAACAGTGCTTCACTTATATAGAGAGAGACCAAGCAAGATCAGCTCGACGGAGTGCGTTGGTCTCCTATGGCCAGCAGGTCCTTCCCCACAGCTGATGCAGAACATACCTACATGCACCCTGCTCACACTGTAGTAGAAGAGCCCCATCTCCTCGCCTCACAGGACAGATAGAACGGCAGAGTTGGTCCTTGCCCTGTGATGCACGTGTTTTGAGCAGGTACAAAAGAACATTCATTGATCTTGAACTAGAGGATTATGTTCCCACACAAGACGGGAAGCCTAGCACAGGCTGTGTGGGCTCTTTATCTCTTGGTGAGGAAGTGTGCCAAGCCCAGGGCCCATTCTTCTGTGTCTGGGCTGGGACCTGAAGAATCCACAGTTGAGGCTGCCTTTCCCAACACTTATTAGCTACACAATTTGTAAATATTTTCTCCCATTCTGTGGGCTGTCTTTTCCTTTGATGGTGTCCTCTGAAGAACAGTTCTTGTTGGTATTCTTTGAAGAACAAGAGTTTTTGATTTCGAAGTTGTCCAGTTTATCTATTTTTCTCTTTTGTTGCTTGTGCCATTGGTGTTTTATTTAAGCAACTAGTACCTAATAGAACACTAGAGATTCATTTAATGTCTATGCAGTTTTGCCCTTTCCTGAATGTCCTATAGATGTGATCATACACTGAGAAGCTCTTTTAAAATGACTCCTTTGACTTCATAATATGGATTTAATATTTACCCATGTCTTTGTGTGACTTGATAGATCACTTCATTTTGTCTATTCTATGGATGCACCTCAGTTTTGTACCCATTTACTTATCAAAGGACATTTTGCTGGTTACCAGTTTTCAATGCTTATGAGTAAAACTGAAATAAACATGATATGCAGGCTTTTGCATGCACGTACATTTTCAGGTCAGTTGGGTAAATACGCAGGAGCACAACTGCTTGATCGTATGCTGAGACTATGTTTAACTTTGAAAGGCACCGCCGAACTATCTTCCAGAGCAGTTTTACCATTTTGCATTCCTACTAGAGATGAAAGAGATGGCCTTTTTCTCCTGATCTGAAATTGATATTGTCGAGGTTTTTGTTGTTGTTGTTGTTTTGTTCTGCCTTTTTTTTTTTTTTCTTTTTGCCATTTTCACAGGGTTGTGTGTCTTCCATGTGTAATACTGGCTTTTCTTACAGTTGTTAATAAGAGCAAAGCTCTTCTCACTTTCTAATGAGAGGTTTTCAAACTGTGCTTAGCTGCCAGTGCTCAGGCTGACGTAGGACCTATCTTACGGTGGTGGGCTTCTGTAGGAAAGACAGTGTTGACTTTAATAATTTTTTAAACCATTCTGAGAAAGCATTCCATAAATTGTGAGGCTCAGAGGCAAAGAGATGCTGCTGTTTCTCCTCTTCGTATGTTTTTATCCTCACCAAATCCCTTAGCTCGCTTATGAGCCTTGCTTTTCTCCATATACTTATTTTTTATGCAGGTTATATTCATCCATTTAAAGATCTTCACACATTATATAGGTAACTAGTCTTAATGAAAGTTTTCTTTTATTGCTTTAACTTTTTAAATCTGAGGTGGAGTATTGCTTTCACTAAATACACAAGGGTTTTGCGCATTTTTAGTTTCATGGTCAACACCTTAATCCTTCCCAAACTCTGCAATTTCGATTTATTCTTTCTCAAAATTCCTTTTGTCCTCTTGTTTTCTTTCTCCTGTAATCGCTGAGGTGTCCTCAGAGTCATAGATATTAGCCAAATTCGGTAGGCCTAGTTCTCGTGGTCACCTCTTCCCCTGCATATCAAGTTGCACTGAGTAAGTGTTGTAATCTCTTGTAGCTGAAGTACTGACCGCAAACCTGCCACAGCAAGCTGTTCATTGGTTACAGGGTCCTGGTTACCTGAGTTTGTGTATGTGGGGGTGTCATTTCTCTCCATAAGCTTTGGTGAGTCTTTTATAATCTAGCAATGATTAAATGATTTGTGCTAGTTGTGAATGTGGCCCAGTCCCCTTCATTAAGCAGAACAACTGAAAAAGAACAAAACTAGAGAGATCCTTGCCTGAGGTATTCCAAATCATTCGCTTCTCCTTTGCCTGCATCTCCTATAAGCTTTTAGTCATACAGAAATAGCCTTGACATTAATCAATATGCAATGGGCAAAACCATAGTTAATAAGCTTAATATATCATTTTGGGTGTTAATTAAAGCTCATTGTATTCACATTGGAATTTTAGGTCAGTTATTACCCTGGAGTATCAGCTTATAGACTTCTCAGTGAACCAGGAAATATAGCAAATAAAAAAAGGCCTATGTTTTTGTTTTATGTTGGAAGAATAACCTTTAGGGTTAGGGTTATAATTTCTGAGTGGAATATTTAACATAATTACATTCATATTCATAGGGAATCTTTTAGAAAATCAGAATGCTCAGAATGCAGTTCTATAAATGTTGTATCTTGAGCCAAATTAAACATGTAAAATGCTAAGTTCTCAATCTAAGGGAAAACGTTACCATCTGCTGTAATTACACAGAATGAGAAAGATAGTGAATGTATTCCCATTTATTGAATACAAAAGAGACACTTAAAGACAAATTGTTGGGCCTTGTTGGTTCAGTCTGTGATGTTTTCACTCAAGCAGAGTAATGTGTACATTCACTCAGTGTTATGTATTAGGTAGTTAACTATACTCACATTTTACTAAAAACCTTGCAAATGTTCCTTGGCCAGAAGGAAAGTACAATGAAACATGATTCTCTCTGTAATCAGTTAAAAATACCCAAAGTGACAGTTTACTTGGGTGACAGTTTACTTGAGATTTAAACATTTCTCTAATGAGGTATAAAAGCAGTTTCACTCAACTCAAAATGTACATTTAAGGGAATTTATCCTTCAGTTAGAAATACATTTTCCCCAACATTTCTCAAAGTTCTGAAATAGTATTTACTATGCACATTTCTGTAAATGCTTCCTAAATTTCGTTGATTGACATTATGTGCCCATAAAAATGGAAGAAATAAAATATGATCAAATTCAAATTCTACTTATCCATGAACAAAAGAGTTGTATTTGTTAGGTGAATGCAAATTATCCAGACTTTACTAAAAATGAATTAAAAAAAAAAAAAAAGGATGCTCAGCATCCCAGCAGTAGGGCTTGTATTTATCCACTTTCTGAATCAAAATGAAGTGTGGATCCAAGCAAACCCACTATGCCTTATTCTCAATGCCACTGGGCATTTCTCACAGCAATCTTAGTTGCTTTCAGTAAATTGTTTTTTCCTACAACGTACATTTCTCTCTTTCATAGTATAACATACATTATTTATGTTATGCCTAATTCTGTTATTGGAAAAAGTAAGTTAGTTTTTAGAGTTATTGATTTTACTTCGTCAAACATATGTTGTTCTTTTCTTTTTGTGACTAAAACAAAAAAGACACATGAAAGAAACAAAAAAAATCAATATTTCTCTGTTAACTATGTTACTTAAAAATTACATTTGGTTCAGAGAAATGCAGGATATGAGGGAGAATTACATGGAAACCAAATGTTCTTGCCTCCTTCCCCCAAGCAGCTTGCCCTAACCAGCCTCACCCTGCTTCTCTCTATTATGCACCATACCTGCGTGCAAGAATTATACACTGCATTACACATACTGCATTTACTTTAATTATTAGTGTGTATGCTGTTTCTACCATATTGGTACCTTATTAAGGGCATTAGATTATATTATTTATGTTAAAATATGCTGTCCTGAGCATAAAAGAAAGGATATATTGTTTATTGTATTGGGGTGAACTTTTACATTAAGAAGCAAAGGGGTAAATTTTCCAGATTCTTCTTTAGATTGGCTCATGCTGCTTTTCTGCTTGAAGTTAGTTTAGTAGAAGTTCGTCCCTTTACCTCAGTGTGGAAGGCTTTGGAAGGACCACAGAGGATTACAGGGGAAAATGTGTGGAAAATCAAAATACAAAGGTCTGATCTATGCCAAGGAATAAATCACAAAAGATTAACAGAAATATTAATAATATAAGATCCTCTACTAAAATGGACCAAACACCTTTGACATCTATTATAATTAATACTGATGATATCCTCTTCAGTAGGTGATTTTAGGTTGAAAACACATTCTCATCACTCTACTTTTTTTTCATTCTGCAGCAAGAGGAGGGACATACTTGCTTCTTTAGGG
Organism: Camelus ferus; assembly: GCF_009834535.1. NCBI lineage: Eukaryota > Metazoa > Chordata > Mammalia > Artiodactyla > Camelidae > Camelus > Camelus ferus. The sequence continues at coordinate 20,002,241 of NC_045720.1, forward strand.
GGGACCTATTACACTTCTTGCAGAAAACCTGAGTTCCCAATTGCTTTGTGCAAGGTCTATAGTTCTGGGGCAAAAGGGAGTAAGTTTAAATTCAGGGGAAATGTTAGCATCTGGTGCACTGAACTTAGTTAAGACTTTAAAAAAATCTCCACAGAGAAGGATTTGGTGGTAGTGTAAGAGTGGAAACTTTCGGTGGGATCTTGATCTAGTGAGTTTATGTTTTAGTGATGGTTTCGTAGAGTAGACAATGTAGATTTCTCACTTTGGTGGTATGCAAAGCAAGCCCTGTGCCACAATGCCCATTTTTAGAGTTATGCTGTTGTCTTTTAACTGTTACAGACTTAACAGGTAACTCTAACAAGTGAGACTCTGTGCAAAAGTGGGTGAGAAGTTAAGTTTTTGCAGATGAATGGCTACTTTTATAAGGCATCAGTCTTAATAAAAACATACGAACTTCACCAAAAGTATTTGTTTGTGACTTGCTGCAACTTGATGTTGAACTGTTTAAGTACAGTCATTAAAATACATATGTGGGCGCTACACATGTAGGTGCTTTTTTTTAGAAGGCAGGCAATTCTGAGTAAATATTTAGGATACTATGAAAAAAGACTCTTCATATTTAGAACTTTTAGGCATGAAGAAATGTAACAATTATTTGCTATTTTTCTTGTGTTTTTAAGCTTAAAGTCAGGCAGGTAGAGTAAATGATTCGTGTGCCGCAAATACAGTGCATTTGTGAGGTTCTGGATTTTAGGCAGTAGGCAATGCTAGATCAGCTGAGTGAAATGCTGTTCATTATTTGTGATCAAAGAGGGGCAATCTGAGTGGCTATCCTTGTATTCAAGTAGTTTATCTATAGGCACAAGAGACATCCATCCTCTCACCATATGGTCAGGTTGACCTTGGGTTGTTTAGTCGAATACATTTGGACCCCTGACCATAGCTATGGAATTTGAGACTTAAATTATACAGTCTTTAAAATATATGGCAAAACTGGTCTTCACTGTACACTAAAGAATCCTTGCAGAAGTATTAATGACAACTTCATTTCAGAAATCTGCCAAAGAATATTCTCTGGCTGATGCATTCTCCAGTGTATAAGGAAGAAATCCAATCTAAAAGGCAAATTTCACATGCCTAAGTGATTCCATACCAGGGGGAAGACTCTATGAAAAGATTTATTCAAAAGAGAGTAGATGCCATGTTAGTAGACTGACTTACTCTCAGTTCAGCTCTGGAATTCCAGAAACATGGAGAATAGAGGAGAAATGAACGTTCAAATTAACTGATTTCAATAAACCATATGAAAAAGAAAGGCACCTCAGATGAGACCTGGTACTGGGGGGCTGCTACCACTACCAATTTGTAAAATTTGCCAGAAGGCAACCATGTCTCAGTTGACATGGTCCAAATCCTCTACTTATGGTAATTAAATAGTTTCACTCACATTTTGGTGGGAGATTCCTCCAAGTATATTAAATCATGCTGGTCATGGGCCCTAGACGCTTAGCATTTACTGACCAACAGCATCTATTTTCTTTTCTTTCCTACCTGTAAGAGAGAAGAATGTTGCTTCCTTTTTTTTTTTTTATTGGATGTCAAGTGAGCCCAAAGAGAAATACTCATCTTTTTTTGGATTGTCTCTAAAAAGTAAAGCTTCTTGTTTTTATTTTTTCCAATGCATGAAGCCATTTTCCTATCTTTCCTATCCTCATTTTAACCAATCTTGAAAAACATACACAGATTAAGAGAGAAGGGGAGGAAAATTTCTGTGAAAGACAGCCCCAAACCACCTGCTTCTAATTAAGCTACCCATACTGCAAAAGTAAAGCATTGGGGGATTTTTTTTTTAATGTCCCTACTACCCAAAGTCATCTATATAATTTAAGCATCTAAATTCCTATCAAAATTCCAATAGGATTATTCACAGAAATATAAAAAAAATATAATCCTAAAGTTTGTGTGGGACCATGAAAGATTTCAAATAGCCAAAGCAATCCTGAGAAAAGAAAGCAAAGCTAGAGGCATCACGCTTCCTGATTTCACGCTGTATAACAAATCTATACTAATTAAAACAGCATGGTTCTTGCATAAAAACAGACACATAGATCAATGGAACAGAATGGAGAGCCTAGAATTAACCACCCACAAATGTGGTCAATTAATATTTGATAAAGGAGACAAGAACACCCAATGAGGAAAGGATAGTCTTTTCAACAAATGGTGCTGGGAAAACTGGATAAACACATGTAGAAAAAAATGAAATTGGACCCCTAATTTATACCACTCACAAATATTCACTTGAAGTGGATTTAAGACTTAAACATAAAACCTTATATAATAAAAGCCCCAAATTAAAACATAGAGAAGAATCTTCTCAACATTGTTCTTGGCAAAGATATTTTGGCTATGACTGACCCCCCACCCCCCAACAAAAGCAAAACTCAATAAGAGGGACTACATCAAACTTGAAAGCCTTTGCACACCAAAAGAAAAAAATCAACAAAAATGCAACGTACAAAGAGGGGGAAATTTTTGTAAACCATTTATCTGATAAGAGGTTAATATCCAAAATTTATAAAGAACTCATACAGCTCAATAACAAAATAACAAATTATCCAATTAAAAAAAAGGGGGCAGACATGATACTATACATAGAAAATTCTAAAGATGCTTCCAGAAAACTACTAGAGCTCATCAATTAATTTGGTAAAGTAGCAGGATATAAAATTAATGTACAGAAATCTGTTGGATTTCTATACACTAACAATGAAATACCAGAAAAAGAAATTAAGGAAACAATCTCAATAACTATCACATCAAAAACAATAAACTATCTAGAAATAAACCTACATAAGTAGGCAAAAGACCTGTACCCAGAAAACTAAAGACACTGATTAAAGAAGCCAGTGATGACACAAACAGATGGAAGAATATGCCAGGTTCTTGCTTTAGAAGAATCAATATTGTTAAAATGGCCATAATGCCCAAGGCAATATACAGAAGCTGTGCAATCCCTATCAAATTACCAATGACATTTTTCACAGAACTGAAACAAAAAAAAGTTTCAAATTTTTATGGTAACACAAAAGACCCTGGATATTAAAAACAATCTTGAGAAAGAAGAATGGAGCTGGAGGAGTCACACTCCCTGACTTTAGACTATACTACAAAGCCACAGTAATCAAAACAGCATGGTACTGGCACAAAAACAGACATGCAGATCAATGGAACAGGATAGAAAGCCCAGAAATAAACCCACAATTTATGGTCAATTAATCAATGACATAGGAGGCAAGAATATACAGTGAAAAAAAGACAGTCTCTTCAATAAGTGGTGCTGGGAAAACTGGACAGCGACATGTAAAAAATGAAACTGGAACACTGTCTAAAACACCATATACAAAAATAGACTGAAAATGAATTAAAAACCTAAATGTAAGACCAGGTATTCTAAAACTCCTAGAGGAAAACATAGGCAGAAAACCCTTTGACATAAATTGCAGCAATATTATTTTGGATTTGTTTCCTAAAACAAAGGAAATAAAAGCAAAAATAAATAAAGGGGACCTAATTAAACTTAAAAGATCTTGCACAGCAAAGGAAACCATAAACAAAACAAAAAGACAGCCTACATAATGGGAGAAAATAGTTTCAAACAGTGCGACTGACAAGGGATTAATTTCCAAAATGTACAAACAGCTCATACAGCTTAACATCAAAACAAACAAACAAACAAATAGTTCAGGCAAGAAGTGGGCAGAAGACCTAAACAGACATTTCTCCGAGGAAGAAACGTAGATAGACAACAGGGATGTTAGAAGATTCTCAATATCGCTAATTACTAGATAAATGCAAATCAAAACCACAATGAGGTATCACCTCACACCAGTCAGAATGACCATCATTAAAAAGTCTACAAATAATTAATGCTGGAGAGAGTGTGGAGAAAAAGGAATCCTCCAACACTGTTTGTGGGAATGAAAATTGGTACAGCCACTATGGAGAACAGTATGGAGGTTCCTTAAAAATCTCAAAATAGCATTACCATATGATCCAGCATTACCATATGATCCAGCATCCCCATTCCTGGATATATATCTAGAGAAAACTACTTCAAAAAGATACATGCACCTCAGTGTTCACAGCAGCACTATTTACAGTGGCCAAGACATGGACGCAACCTAACTGTCCATGGACAGATGACTGAATACAGAAGATGTGGTATATTTATACAATGGAATATTACTCAGCCATAAAAAGAGTGAAATGTTGCCATTTGCAGCCACATGAATGAACTTGGAGGGCATTATGCTAGGTAAAATAAGTCACACAGAAAAAGACAGATATTATTTGATATCACTTATATGTGGAATCTAAAAACTACAGCAAACCAGTGAATATAATAAAAAAGAAATAGACTTACAGATAATAAAGATCAAACTAGTGGTTACGAGTGGGGAGAGGGAAGTGGAGAGGGTCAATATAGGGGTAGGGGATTAAGAGGTACAAACTATTAGGTATAAAATAAGCTACAAAGATGTATTTTATAACACAGGGAATACAACCAATATTTTATAATAATTATAAATGGATTATAATTTTAAAAATTATGAATCACTATATTACACACCTGTTACATATAATATTGTTCATTAACCATATCCTTCATTTAAATATTTTTTAAAACCCATAAATTAGAGTTTTAACAAACACCTCTGAGATTGAGAAACATAATGAGATTGCTCCTTTCACCAAAGTAACTGCCAATTATGGTATAAGGCTAAAATATTTTTAAGAGAGCCATCATCTAGCATTAAGTTTTGATATGGCATAACTGGGGTGCAGTTGGCTTGAAAAATAAACCATTTGTGTGCGTATCTAAATGAGTTGAGAGATCTTAATAACCAAACTACTCTGGTGGGAATTTATAATGGGTACAACTGTGCATAAAAGACCAAAAGGAGGATTTATGTAATTTGAACTTTGAAAAGGATGGAAAAAATTTTGCTCTTGGCAAAAGAAATAGCAAAAGATAAAGAATGGGAGAGAAGAAAATTTGTGAGAAAATTTGGAGGGCTGCAGTGAGATAAGGGGGACCTATGTCATGAATGATCTTATAGACCATATAAAGGAAATGTGACTTTGTTTTGAAAACAGTGGGGAGTCACCACAGGGGTTAAAGCAGGGGATTATATAGTATCAGCATGACATAGCTCTGACAGCAGTGTAAATGGCTGATGAGGATAAAGTCTAGAAGCAGGACCCTAGAGAAGTGATGGGTGAAGTATTAGTGGTCCTAGACCATAAAATGATTGTAGAAAAATAGGAGAAATCTGTGAGGTTATAAGTGGGCAATATTAACAGGAATAATATCTCACACACTCGTTGTGTGTGCGATATTAAGGAAAAGTAAACATTGATAAATAGTTGGTACTCAGGAGGCTCAAAACATGTAATTGATAGTAGCAGATGTCAAACAGAAAAAAAAAATTAAGCTGGGATTCAGGAAGACAATGGAACTAAAACTATAAAACATTATGCATTTACTGTGTGCCAATCACCACGCTAGGTTATAATCCTGAAATCATCACATTAGTATTATATGTAGGTACACCTGATCAGGATTGTTAATCACCTGTACAGATAATAAAATGGTAACTTGACTGTTTAAAATGGCTCACCAAGTCTCATAGGTCATAAGTGCTTAGTAAAGCTTTAAATTGTCTGTATGCTTGCCAGTGTAAAACGTGGTGGTACTAATTTAGAAAAGCATTTCTAAAAATGAAAAATGACTCCATTCAGAGTAACTGATTATGAATAGACAAACTGATTAGATAGCCAAAGTAAAGTGAGTGTGCAATATTTTTCTGAGTATTTGAAAATTAGATAATGAGGTTTCACTTTTTTCCTGCTGGATCCTTTGAAAATGATTCCAAATTATGAACGAGAGAGAGAGACAGCGAGCGCAGGGAAATTCTAGGTATTGTGTTCAAATCAGAGCTCTCCCATTCTATGACTCAGGTGACCACGAGGAATACTTAAATCTTTGCTATAGCAAATTCCTCATCTACAAGATAGGAACACTAATTATACATGACTTACAGTCTAGTGGTAATGTTTAAGTTACAAAGTTTACTCAAAGTTTTGACACTCAGTTTGCCCTCTTAAGTAACATTATTCCTGATTAACAGAAGGATGTTCTATTTCTTAATTAAAAGAACTCAATTACAGGGCTTTTGGAAACACAATCACATTTTCTTTTCCTAAATTTTGGCTTACATAAGTTGTGTACACTTTGAAATAACATTCTGCAGTAATATTAGAAGAGACTGATTTCCAAGCAAAAATGTAAAAGTAAACAAACATGCACTTTTTAGGTCAAAACTTAAAAAAAAAAATCCCAAGCCTAACAGCAAGAACATCTCACATATAAAAATACATTAGGTTGTATTTTCTTCTCATGTAACTTCATATATTGTTAATAAAATGGATGTTTCCTGTTTTCCTTAATAGAAACTTTAAAAATTATACATATAAGGGAAGAATTTTGTAATAATACATTAAAAATTAACTGGCATTAAAAAATCTTGCTACCACTTAGCATTTACCTTCATTTGATAACAGCTTTTTTTTTTTCAAATGAATTTTGTTCTTACCAATAGCAATAAAACATGCTTTAAAAAAGTCATCCAATCACTTCAATTTTTAGGATAATTCTTATTTTTACTTCAAGCAGATTGCAGTGTTTTAGCATCCAAAAACTCAGGGATATTTTTTACAAGGTCTTAACTCACTGCATCTGATCCATTCATCCAAAATTTCTCAGTCCACTAACATGACAGCTATCACTAGGAGAGTTTCCAAGCATTCTTGTAACACAATATTTTAGCGAATTTATATATTATTTGCTTTGAGGGAAACTGGAGAAAATATTTCTTCCAGAGTTATGCATTTACAGGATCCATAAAACATTTCAGGTAAAAATTCTTAAGCTCTTTCTTGGAAGGGAAAGAAAACATTACCTTAATAGAAACTGTCAGAAGGAGTTAAATTGACTGAATAGAAGTTTAAAGTGATTAATTATTAATTAAACCTATTATAAAGTAGAAAAATATATGTGTTTATAGTGTTGCAGAACAAGCTAATTTGGGATATTAATAGAATCATTTAACCCTCGTATTTTTTTCCATGATGAATCCATCACATAACCCTCAACACTGTAATGCACTATAGAGAACTCTGTTGGAAATTTCCTATCGATTGGGAAGAAAAGTTCATTGAAATAGATCTAATTCAAATACATGCAGATATTTAAAAATTGGGATTCTTTGAAGATCTTCTCTTTAGTTGGTCATTTAATTGTGATTCAGTGAGTGGCTATGTCTCTGTTTTTTAAATTATTCAACAAATAGTTTTTGAGCATCTTCCATATCCTGTACTGTTTTCTGGGGATATTTAGATAGATTGTGGAGCCATTATTTTAAAAAGGTTTAGGGATTTGGCAAGGCTGGTGCTGGGAGAGATGGAGAAGTCCTGTGAAAAGGTAAGTTTAATGGAATCTTAGAGCACAAGTCAAAGGTATCCAGATTGCAATGGCGCTTGTGCAAGGGCAAGAAGATCTGGGCGCAGAGCGCTCTGAGAGCTCAGAACCTGACTGAAGGTTCAAGTGCCACACTCAGCAGTCATAGGAAAATGAGCAGCATAATAATGGTGGCTTAATTTGTTTCGGATTGGCGTATTTAACCAGGAGAGACAACTCAAAGGAATATGTCTGGGGAAAAAAAAAAAAGCAGGAACAAATTATAGAGTTAATCCAGTGAAATATAGGGAGACTGTCAATAATCAAATGCAATATACAAAAGAAACAAACAAAAACATAAAGGAGTTATTTTGATTTTATATTTTTGATTCTTGTTATGAAAAGTCTAAAAACAGTAAATTCCTGTAAATATATATTTCCTAAGCAAAAGGGGGAAACATTTTCTTATGGAATAAAATTGTGATATGTCACTTTAGTTAGAATGTATTACAATATTTAAACCTGTGTCAGGAAGCCTCCGTTTCTGACAGTTATGTAGGAGATAGAATATTTTAAAATTTACCTTCTTACCTTTTGCTACTACTTTTTGCAGAGCATAACATCTATACATCTAAGCAGAGAAAGATTTCTGCTGTAAGCATTATATTACTCTGTACATGTTTGGCTAGAAACTAAAAGTTGGAAAAGATAGAAGAGAAAAAAACGGAACATTAACAAGGAAAAACACATAACAGCAAAAAAAAAAAAAGAATGAAAAGAACTGTTTGATGATGAAAGAAAATCAGAAGGTCAGACATAAATGAAAATTAAGAAAGAAGAACACTGTCTCTGTTTAATTTGCAATTATCAAAAAATTGTTTATTAACATATCTCCTGAAATAAAACTACACAGAGGTAAATGATAGGATGAAATGTAGACAATTACTTCTGGCTTTTTAAAATGTCCACTGAAAAGCAAATGTGTTTAAAAAACAAAAGAAAACAAAACAAGAGAAAACAAAAAATCTGGTTGATGGATCTCTTGTGTTTCATGGGTGTTCTTATAATAGCCTGAACATGTATTTAGTTCCTATCCTTTTAAAAAGAATGCATTACCACACCACTAATTACAGAGTATATTGTTCAAGCAAAAGGAGTGAGGGCAGCTAAAATATCCCTGTCTGTTTCAAAGGTCTCATTAAAATGCAACTGTGCTATTTCACTGAGAAACTATTTTATAACAAAATTATACCAAAGTGTATTTTACGTTGGCTGGAGCACAGTAGGGGTCGGAAAGAGTGACAGAGGCTTTGGAGATGTCTGATTTGTTTGTTTGTTTGAACTAGTAGAGGTGCCCAGGACACTGCATTTAACAGAGCTAACATCAGGACTGTCGACACATCATTCAACAAATGCCAGTATGTAACACATTCTTTAAGCCCAGATTTTTGCTCCCTGAATTCTTCTGCTTCCTGCTGGAGGACCTTTTCTTTATACTGGTATTCACCCAGATTAGTTTTTCTTAGACCTTCACTGTACCTAGGTGAATTTGTATCGACTGATCATTTTTAAGAAATAACAATAGTGTCTGTTTTTACTATTTTGAAGCATCTGTGCATTGTATGATGGTTTAAGTTTGTTTTTTGTTTTTGTTTTAAATACAGCGTTGTATGTACACAAGTTTCCAGGAAGTCAGTGTGTCTGATGTTGATCTAATTTAGTGAATATACGCTCCATAAGTGGGTTTGAACAAATTTAGTTTCCAACCAAGGTGGGGCAAATTTTGCTTACTGAATTTAGGAATGACAGAAGTACGGTATCAAAAGGAATAAAATATTAGAATCTGTTATGCAGTTTGTTAAGTTGATACAAATAAATATTTAGTCTGAGTTAAGCATATCAATTATAAGATTCAAAGTCATTCAAATACAATGATCAATTGTAAACTACTAGTTTGTGTTTGTGTATATGTGTGTCGGTGTGTGTAATGTTTTACAATGGCTAAATCATTTTCCCAATCAAAATTATGTTTTTTTCTTTCAATAAGCACATACAGTAGGGTATATACCATATCATATCTAAGATTCAGATATATTAAGTGATTTTTCAAGGACACAGTGTGGATAAGTGGAGATGGCAAAATGGAATCTGAATTGCTTTCATCTTCCATGTTTATGTAATTATCTTGTTATGAGAGTAAGTGGGAAAGAGAATTCCTGAAGCAACTAAGGGTAAAAGGAAGATCAGGAAATCAATATGCAGTGAAAAGCCACAGTGTTCAGACATAATTGATGATAACGATATATCTTAATTTTTTCTAGTGATTCTTAGTATGGGTTATGGCATTACTGTATGGCAACATAGTGAAACGCCCATGATCTCGGGTATTTATTTCCACATCTCTGGTTCTGTTTGGGATTTCTCACCCAGGATTGTAGCTCATGCTCTACTTCTGCTGTCTCTAGATTCCTCCACACTTAAATTTCTGGATTGTTAACAGAATCAAAATTCTTGGGAGTCTGCTTTGTATTTTCTAAAACAATAACTCGTGTTGAGGATTCTTTCCATCTCCTGTCTCAGCCTCTTCAAAAAATAGATCATCTAGAGACAAAGTCTTTAACTTAGAAAGCAAATCTTACTAGTAGATATGAGACTTGCAGTTTTACAAAAAAGAAAGGCTATTCTGAGTTCTGTCTTTGAGCTGGTAGCAGCTTACATGCTTATTCCTTTTAGTATGGGGCCCATAATGATCTCCACGGAAGGCTATAAATTAATAAGAATAATCTGTCAACAAATGTATTAGATGATGACTGAGGGAATTACACTATACAGTATTCAGAAATCTATTCATTCATAAAATATGAATGGATGATGGCTTCCTGGGCTAAGCACAGTGCTTGGCACATTGAGTATAATAGAGAACAGGTCAGACATACAGACATGACACTAATTAAGTTTATCCGGAGCTGCACTGAATTCTGCCTCTACTACTTACATGTCCCTTTGAGAAAATTTCTAACCCTCAATGAGACTGTTTCCTCACACACAAAATAAAGATTATGATAATATTTTCCTTGTGGGATTGCTTTAAGGACTATTATGTAAGGCATATTGACTATATAACTCAGCACCACATAGAAAATATTCAACAGTTAGCTATCATTATTTTGTTTTCTAACACTTGGGAGTATATTGATTCCATTAATCCCTTTTGTCCAACTTATTTTAACTTGTTCCTTTAGTTACATCATATTGGTGATAGGAGTTGGGGGAGATGTGAGAATGTACACAAATGCTAAAAACAATGACTTTTAGAAAGACTGTTGTGTCTAACACAATATAATCAATTAATTTGTGAGTGTAAGAAATTGTCAATACACTCTTATAATAAATATTTTAAATTGATAACTAAAAACCCACGTGAACAGCATAGGACAGATATTCATAGGCATGTTTTAAAAAGAAATTAAAGGATCATGATTAAATGGGATTTATTTCAGGGATGCAAGGATGGTTCAGTAGCTACAAATCAATCAGAGTGATAAACCACATTAGCAAAATGAATGATAAAAATCACATGATTACAACAGATGCAGAAAAAGCTCCTGACACATTTCAAAATCCATTTATGATGAAAACACTCAAGAAAGTAGGTATAGAAGGAATGTGCCACAACATAGTAAAGGCTATATATGACAAGCCCACAGCTACTACCATACTTAGTGGTGAAAAATTTAAAGTTTTTCTCTAAGATGAGAATAAAGACAGGGAAGCCCACTCTTGTCACTTTTGTTCAAAATAGTATTGGAACTGGAGTTCCAATCCAAAGAAATCAGGCAAGAAAAATAAAATCATCCAAATTAGAAAGAAGGAAAACTCACTATTTGCAGATGATGTGTTATTATACATAGAAAACCCTAAAGTCTCCACCAAAAAACTTAGAACTAGTAACAAATTTAGTAAAGTTGCCAGATACAAAATCAATATGCAAAAAATATGTTGCATTTCTATACACTAATAATGAACTATTTTAAAAGAAAATTAAGAAAACAATCCCATGTACAGTTGCATCAGAAATAATAAAATACCTAGGAATAAATTTAGCTAAAGAGATAAAACACCTTTATACTGAAAGCTATAAGACACTGATGAAAGAAACTGAAGAAGACACAAGTAAATGGAAAGATATTTCATGCTTATGGATTGGAAAAATCAATATTGTTAAGATGTCCATACTACCCAAACCAATGTGTAGAGTCATTGAAATCAATCTCTACCAAAATTTTCCCAGAAATAGAAAAAAAAAAACAAACTTGGAATTTGTACGGAAACATGAAAGCCCTCCAATAGCCAAAGCGATCCTGAGAAAGAAGGACAAAGCTGAAGGCATCACACTCCCTGATTTCAAACTAAATTGCAAAGCTACAGTAATCAAAAGAGTATGATATTGGTATAAAAATAGAAACACAGATCAATGGACTGAATAGAAAGCCCAGAAATAAACCCATACATATATGGTCAATTAATTTATGATGATACAGCCAAGAGTATAAAATGGGGAAAGGACAGTGTTTTTAATAAATGGTGTTTTGAAAGCCAGACAGCTACATGCTAAAGAATCAAACTGGAGCACTATCTAATGCCATACACAAAAATCAATTCAAAAATGAATTAAAGATTTAAATGTAAGACCTTAAACCATAAAACTTAGGCAGTAAGCTCCTTAATAATAGGTCTTGGCAACACGTTTTGAATCTGACACCAAAAGCGAAGATGAAAAAGGCAAAAACAAACAGGTGGGATTACATCAAATTAAAAAGCATCTACAAAGCAAAGGAAACCATCAAAAAAATGAAAAGACAACTTGCTGAATGAGAAAATATTGGCAAATCATGCATCTGATTAGGGGATAATATCCAAATGTATAAAGAACACATACAACTCAATAGCAAAAAAGCAAACAATCCAATGAAAAAATGAGCAAAGGATCCTGAATACATAAAGCCAACAGGTACATGAAAAGATGCGCAACATCACTAACCATCAGGGAAATGTAAATCAAAATCACACTGAAATATCATTTCACACTTATTACAATGATTTATTATCCAAAAAACAAGAAATAAAAAGTGTTTGTGAGGATGTAGAGAGAAGGCAACGCTTATGCACTGTTGGGGGGAATATAAATTGGTACAGCCACTAAGGAGAAGTATATGGAGTTTTCTCAAAGAATTAACAATACTACTACCGTACCATTCAGAAATTCCACTTCTGGGTATTTATCTGAGAAAAATAAAAATACTAACTTGTAAAGATATATGCTCCACCACGTTTACTGCAGCATTATTTACAATAGTGAAGACATAGAAATAACCGAAGTGTCTACTGATAGGTGATTAGACAAATAATGTGTGGTTTTTGACAACATGGATGGACCTCGAGGACATTATACTAAGTGAAATAAATCAGACAGAGAAATACAAATACAGTATGCAAAATGGGTGAAGGGAGTCAAAAGGTACAAACTTTCATGATGATTATGGTTAATAATACTGTGTTGCATATTTGAAACTTGCTAAGAGAATAGATCTTAAAAGTTCTCATCCCAAGAAAAACTGATTACATATTGTTTATGTAAGGTGAGTTAGTCTTATTTTGGTGATCATTTTGCAATATATACAAATATGAAATCATTATGTTGTACACCTTAAATTAATATAATGTTATATGTCAATTATATCCCAGTAAAGGAAAAAAAAAGACAATCAATTTTTGTAAAAAGGAGAATTTAATAAGAAATTATCACAGATTGGGGGAAGTTAAGAAGATAAGTAAATGGTAGTGTAGTGTTCTGGATTGGATACTGAAATTATAAGAAAAAGAGACATTAGTGGAAAAGGTGAAATTTGAATAAAGGGTGTACTTTTGTTAATACCAGTGTCAGTTATGTAAAATGGCAACATTAGGTGATGCCAGGGGGACGGTATATAGGTTCTTTCTGTGCCGTCTTCATTAACTCCTTAAACTATTTCAAAAGGAAAAGATTTTTTAAATGATAATATTCAGTATTTGAGTTATCCATAATCTTGTGAAAGAATAGTTTTTAGTAAATAAACCACATATTGAGAAAAGTGGCCCTTGAAACATTCAGTGATTTTTAATTAAACTTCCCCCACCCCACACAGAGTACACAAGAGGGGTTTAAGATATTCTTGTTAAACTGAAGCATCACAAATTGAATCACACCAGCAGTCCTGACATTTCTGATGTATCTTGATTAAAAATTTTTCTTATAAAAATTGCAAAGGAAAAAAGAAAAAAATCTGAGGCAGTCATATAATTGAAAAGAACTATTTTCTTCCGTAAAAATCATCATGCTTTCTTGGGCAAAATTAAAAATAGCACTTTAGTAAAAAAAAAAAAAAATAATAATTGACCCCTATCATCAGGTGTAGTTGCACACTCACTTCTCATTAAGCATGCAGACATTGCTGCTCATATAGATGATCTTAATAAAAAGGATGCATGTAGATTATATGTATAATATGAACAGTTAAAACTTAATAAAGAGATTCTACATTAATAAAGAAATTATTATGAAGACTATATATTTGCAAATATATAGAAGAAAAATTTCTGACCAATCATTTGACAGCTATAACATGTCTAACACTTTAGGCTCCAACTGGTAGTTTTGTTTGTTTATGGAAAATATTGATCATCCTCATGAAAGTGGAAGAGAAGAACGGAAAATTCTGATACAATTTTTCCCTTATGTAACCATCATGAAAATTAATTGAAACTCTGGATTATTTTTAAAAGGTGTTCAGGTAAATGTGAATAGTTGATATTTGCTTTTGAGTAATTATTTTTTTTAGATGCTTAATATGTATTCACTGGAAAAATGTCCGAATAACAATGTAATAATGGAAAAAAGACAGCTATTGGTAATCTTTATTGGTTTTTTCCCTCAGTAATTTTTTCTTTATAATGCAGAATATTGATATTTGTGTGGGCATTAAAGATTATATTTATTTCCATTATTTTAAAAAACATTTATTTCTGGCTTTTCCTTCTTCTTAAAGAACATTTTGTAGTAGTTCTTTAAACACAATTCTTTTGGCGTATATATACCTCTCTACTGAGAAGTTTCTTATCACTTTTTTATCCTGTCTAACTATAATTTCAGAGCTGAGATCTACCCTGTCCATCTTCATTAAACCAATTCAGCTCAGAAAATTTCCCATTCTGAAGTAATTTATTACTACTGTGAAAGGAATTTCATATGTTGATCCAATCTAAAAGAGTGCATACAGTAAAACTCATTATATTATTACCCTTTTCCTAAAAACAACTTCTCATTTCAATTATTTTTATATGGATATAATTATTATTGGCTGATTATATTAGCCTGTTAAGTCTGCCATTCTTTTGTTTTTCTTTGATACTTGAATTTTACTAAAAATAATGCCAAGTCATCTTTATTTCAGGGCCGACTGATACACTGATACAGAATCTGAAGACAGTCATGAGAAAGACATTGTACATGTATAGAATATAGTGCATGAGAATTAAGAGAACAATAAGTATGTGGAAAGTAATGCACTGTTCATCATGGAAGATAAATGAGAAGAAGAAATTATTGCTGAATGTCTCAGGCAATAGAGAGGTACAAGTGGGTAAGAATTTTTTTTTTTAAGTGTGGTTGTCTTGTTATTTTAGAAAAGATTCTGTATTGGGTAGATAGCTGAGCAAAATATATTTTACATTCCTTCCTAAAATAAGATTCTTAGAAGCCATGAAACATATCCATTGTTATTAATTAGCTTGTTTTTAAGCATTATTAGAGAATTGTTTTTCAGGAGGCCCCTCTTACTCAATCCCCAGCAGATAACCTTTTCTATTTGCTACTGCCACACTTTAGGTTAGTCTCTCCTAAAGTCTCACCTGGAACGTTGCTACAAGCATTTAACCGTTCTTGCCCAGCCTGAATCCATCCTTCTCACTATCATCAACATTATATTTCTCAGACAGAAATCTACCCATGATGCTCGTGTATAGTCTCTGTTACACGGAGGATAATGTCTAAACTTCTTGACCTGCTATTTAAACCCTCCTAATACTTGGCCTAACTATACTTTGAGCTGCCATTTGTCCACCCTGTCCTAATAGTGATGATGCTACAAAAGCCCATGCCTCTGTTTCAGTGCCCTTATTTTCTCTAATTAAGATATACTCTCCCTTCTTTGCTCTTTCCTCATTTAAAATTCAGTTCAAATGCCATTTCCTCTTCACTGCATTCTGTTACTCTCCAAGACAGCAAAGGAAAACGTGCTTAGCTTCTGTGGTTCCACAGTATTTTTACATATTTCTGTCTCTCCTCTGCCTTTCTCTGCTTTTCTTATTTTACATTGTGAACTATAAATCTAGACTTTAATGCACAGTAAAATATTATCAAATTGTGTAAAATTTAATTTTAAAAGTATTAAGACAGCGTCTCCATGTTTTCTTAAGTCTTACCATAGCAAATGGGAAAATGTGTTTCAAACAATTATAAGTTGATTAGAATTAATATCGCTTAATGTGTGTATAACTAGTGTGTATAACTAGTTCAGTTTCTTTTTGGATTCAGTTATGCAGCATCACATAATATACATGGTATATAGAAAGTTTACAGCATGTATGTCCTTCTGACATTAATGTAATTCATGGGATCTTCAACTTCCCTTCAATATACATGAGTTTCTTGAGAGTATAATTTCTTAATCATAACTATATCTAGATGTTAAAATATAGTGGCTATTAAAGTGTTTGGTATATAATAGGAAGTAAACATACACAGATTTTAGTTGAATTAATCTCTTCTAAAGGACCAGTGACAATGTGCAAATTAATGTAAATATAGAAGAAAGTCACCATCTCCTTCAAAATGTGTAACTTTGGAAGATTTGCCACCTTTTAAAATATATTTGTTATATATAAAGAGCTTTTGGCTAATCAGAGCATATCTCTGAATTTATAATCAAAGTCAAAAGTCAATAGAAGGTTGGATTCACTTAATAGAAAATTGTATTGTTTAGAAAACATTAATGAAACTACCTACTTGTTAAAAGGCAGCTAATTCTGACATTTTAGGATTTTTTTCTGACTTACACATTAGTACTATTTACCATTCTTGCAGTAATGTCAATAGATTTGTAGCACTCGATATAGCAAAGCATTCTCATCAATCATGTCTCACAACTCCTCTAAACTCTGTTTAGTAATTAAGCATATTCTCATGTTGTATTTTTTCTGTATTCTTATATCTTTCTCTCTTGATAGGGGAAGGAAAATGAGACTGTCTATTGGGTAATTATTATATGAGAGATTCTATGCTTGTAGCTCTGTGAGTTCTACAATTTTTTTTTTTCCTGCAAGGATTCTAACCCCTATTTCATAGATGAGACAATTGAGAATTTGAAAGGTTAATTTCAGGTCAGCAATCAGGAGATATAGTATTTGCTAACTTTTTTTTTTTTCTCTCCCTTCTGTTCCCTTCCCTTTCCTTTCAGTCATTCAGAATTTCTGAATCAAACAGAGAACCATTTTATATCTGTTTAAAAATTTGCATTTAGATGAGCTTGGTGGTATGCTCATTTTCTCTTTTCCATCTGGTAAAAACCTATTTATCCCTCAGAATTTATTTCAAATGTTACATCTTCATAAAAGCTTCCTCCATTTAACATGGCAAAAGTAATTTATTCCCTCCTTCTTTGACTTTCCCACAAAAATTACACTCATTTCAGGTGAATACTTTAAAATGTTTAATACAAAGTTTGTGTTTGCAACTTCTCTACCGGAATGGAAGTCCCCTGAGGACAATGCCTTTATACTGATTTTCTTTTATTTCCTCCAATCTGTGAAAAGTACTCCAGGAGTAAAGATGTCTAAGATGAAGTCACAGTATTTTAGCTCTTAAATGCCTTTTGATAGATTAGCAAGATTTCAGTGATTCTTAATTTGAATGTTCACTGAATCATCTGAGAATCTTTTTTTTTTTAAATGGAGATACTCTCTCCTCTACAACTATTGCCATTCACAATACAGTGGTCATGTTGTATAAAGCTGTCAGTAGTCTGCATTATATGCTGCTGACCAAGTTAAAGATGGCTGCACTGGGACCAAAGCCAATACCAGCTCCAGTCTCCTGTGGTCATATGCTTTTACAGACCTAGCCACGCATGTGTAAGAACACCTCATAAGCGGCTTTTGCACAGGGCGTTTCCGCATAAAGCAACACAGAAGCTATGCGTCAGGCTGTTACCATGCATATTTTGCTTATATTATTGAATTCTCCATATAACATGTACTAAATTTCTTCTTTCTTTTATGTAGTAGTAATCATTTGCTTGTAAAATATTTCCAAATGGATTCTGACTTATCTTAGTGAACAAAATTATATTTGGTGATGCATTTAGTATTTTTAACCTCATTTTTAAGGTTAATATAAATGACTGTGTGCTGCTTTTTTCACCAGGTTTTCTGTCCTTGTTTTCAGTCCATCCTCAGTCTTTTCAAGCCTTGAGGGCTCAGGTGCTGACTTTACCTAATCTTTGAAACTTCTTTACTGTTGTTGATAAATGGCATTGGGATTTATATGTTTTTTTTTGGACAGCGGATGGGATTCACAAATCACGTTTAGGTTTCTTTAGCAGTAGGCAAACCTTCATTGCATCTTCTCTCTTGACATCAACAATTGGCTGATGCCAGTGTTCTATTGCCTCCTTCTGAGTTAAACTGTATTTTGTGCTGCCACATGGAACCACTTTGGCAGAAAAGAGCGGCTGTGCTGCTGGGGACTCCCATTTGATGTAAAAGTTCGAGGGTGGTTTGAATATGGATGAAAGTAATTGTTTGCTTTGGTGAGGTTTCTTACTAAATAAATACAGAACAGCTTAAAAACAGGAAGAAAAATCTTCCTAACGCTACTTGGATTTTCTTTTTCCCCCAAGCACTAAAAAGCAAGAGAAATATTGGCAACCTAAGCACTATTTTAATGTGGTTTTAAATGCTGCATTATGACATACTACCTTTTCAGAATCAAGTATTTCAAAGGGCTGTAATGATTCAAAATTGCAATCAGGCGTTCAGAGTCAGTTTCTTTAGGATTTTAGCCCAATAAAAACAAATTCATTGGAACATGCTAGGAAAAAATAATTTTTTTAAGGACTTTACTTTTTTTTTCTCTGTTTTTCAGAGTGATGTTGCTACTACCACATGCATGCAATAAGAGGGTAGTAATGGTGGTTTATCTTCCTAGTTAGAAGAAAAGAGAAACATACAATTGAATGACTATTATTTAAAATTTAAAAATGTTTATGTATAGAAGTGAGACTAGATGAATATTGTGCTTAAAAGTATGATTTTAAAATAAATCATATATATCAAAATATATATATAAACAGCCAAAATTAAAGTATTTCTTTTACAAGAGGCATAACACAGTTATGCCTGGCTCGCGGCCTCGTTCATCTAAATCGCTGGTTGGATCCAGAACCCAAGCTTGACTACTCGCACAATGGAGCAGTGGAGAAAACTCAGTGTGACCAGAAGGTGATCGGTGAGGGTGCACGTCTCACTTGGTGCCTGTAGCTCTACATAACAAGGGGAAGGGACACAAAAAGGCCAGAGGAAGAGAGGCAAAGCACTAGACACCAGTTAGGCAGAAAGCATCAGGGTCACTCAACAGAGAAAGCAGGCTTTTCCAAACATAAGGGGAATTTGAGGGAAACAGTCTAGAGCAAGTTCAGGCCCCACCCTAATGATTAACAGCAGCAAGGGCAGCAAGAAAGGTGAGGATTACAGTTATGACTTCCATTAAGAGAGGATCAAGAGAGTCCACCTGGTACTCACATTTAATCCTCAAACTGCTCTTGTGAGACAGGCGTGACTGTCAGATAAAGGAACCAAGGCTGCAGTTCCATTCCTGGCCCCTCCCCAGAGCCCAAGGATCCGGTAAGCCTTTTTTTTTTTTTTTTTTTTTGTATGAAATCAATGAAAAATACCCAATTACCATGTATCATGTACTCAAATTCTGCTAAAACTCAGGTACAGGTTGACTCTTGGCCTTGTCAGTGGATTTTCTTGCCTTCTGTCATGCATTTCTGAGTACTCCTTTCTCTTCAAACATGACCTGGGTTTGCAGCTGTGCTGTGACAGGTGCATGATACGGTAGATATTTTGAGCCTATTTTATAGGATTTCAAAGGTGTTACCAGTACTATTTTTGAGAAAGAAGACATTAAATTAAAATATTTAGCAATGAATTTGTTACTCAAAATATCCTGTTTTTTTTTTTTTTCATTTACTTACCCAACGTGAGTGCCTTTGTATCTGCGTATAGTTTGGTTCTGTTTGAAAGGATGGAGTTAGAGGGAAGAAGGTCCAAATTCTGTATTATTGACAAGGCAGAAACAGTTTGTGCATTATAGGCCTGTTTTCTTGCTGTTTACTAAGAAGCCTGGTTTATCCAGAGACATTTAAACATATGTTAGATCTTTTTCATGGTGATAAAACTGAGTTTAGCAGCAAGACTGATGACACCCAGTAAGCTGTATATACAATTGCTTGATTCATTCTGCTTTCATGAAACCCAGTCCTTTTTTTTTTTTTTTATTTGATAGTCCCTGGCATATTTTCTGTACTAATCTGTCCCCTAAACTTCCACTTATTTTGACTTGTACATTTCCATCTGACATATCTTTTATACTTTAATATTTTAACTAAAGTACTCCCACATTCTGCAAATCTCCAAATTAAAATATGGTTAAAGGTGATTTCTCTGTGCCTCCTTTCTCCAAGTTAACCATTTCTTACATTTTAAAGGTTTCTCTTTTCTTTTTTTTTTTGGCTATTTATCTTTCCTTTTATTTTGCTACTTCTTATCCCCCACAGCACACAATCGTTTATGTCATTTATTTTTATTTTTATAATATAAACCTTATTGTATATTGGGCATAACTTTAAAGTCAAATAGTATCTAATTTTTATTTAAAATTTAGTAGATTTTGCTAGGAATGTAGGTTCTTTATATTACGGATGCTGAGTTAACACTGTCATTTAACGTTAATCATTTCTATTGAATCTCATTATTCAGTTTTGTATTTAATTTGACTTTCCACCTGTTCTTAGCTAGAATCTTTAGCTATTGTTACTTTTAAAATTGTGATCTGTGCACAGATGAAAATGTACTCATAGTAGCCAAATGATAACAAAACAGTTGAAGTAGGAAGAAAAAAGAGATACTCTGAATGATCTCCCCATCTTATACAATTTCCGTATGTTCCTGTCTGTGAAAGTGAGAGTGGCCCACTGGCCTACATACCTTTTCTACTGTTGGACAGAATTAAACCACTTGAAAATATTGTCAGTCATTAAGGGAAACACAAAAAGAGTGGAGTAAACTGAGAAACTGGAATAAACATTAGCTGTCCTCATTCTAGTTATGAAAGTTATTTTCTCTGATTCTATTACAGTTGTTTTGTTTCATTTTAAAAACTACAAGGTCTGTCTTTCATATAACGGATGCTTACTCTGTGATTACAGAATTCCTCCCACATTTATAGCGCATGTGATTTGAGTTAGCAAAAGCAACTGCATGTTCCCTGAGTCTGAAAACACTACCATTTTTAAGACAGTGATGTTTTATTCCTGAGTGGCTGCCTACTACCTCTAGAAATTGGCAAAGAAACAAATTATTTTGAAAAACATAATCAGATCACGTCTGAACCTCAGAGGTATCATGTTCCTAAAAGATTATACACTCAGCTACCAACTTTAAAAAGAAAATTAAGCAATTTTTAATTTAAATATTTGTTATTTGATATATTTCCCTATATAATTTCTGTACCAGAAAACATACCAGAAGGATAGATATTACCCTCTTCCCCCTACAGATAAGAGAAATGAGGTTTAATTAGTTTGAGTGAAAGGCAGAGACTGTATTCAAGTCCAGGTCTGAATAACAAAAAAATGCAAATACTTTCTTCATGACATTTTTAGAACTAATGATTTATATTTTTCTAAAATAAAACAGAAACTACAAAGTTTAAAACCGACTGAATCACCTTAATATGGATGAATGCACACAGGAAAAGAATATGCACTCCAAACATCTTAATATCCCAAAGTTACACTTGCTGTAGTTTCAAACTGTATTCTGTGAAATCAGGTATGCAAAGTGAGTATTTTGTTCTTTTTTTCCCATAAAAAAATCCTAATTTCTCTTAAAACCCCCAGTATGCCTATGTATCTGAAACTTTCCTTTTATTGCATCAAAATTATGAGAAGATTAATGTTGAGTCAAGAGGGAGAGGGTTTCCATGTTGCCGACATTTTTCAAAAACACTGATACTGATTGACATGCATGTTGTCATGTCTGGTTTCCTGAATTTTGTCTTTTGAGTTGAGCTCTTCCTTTTTGTCGCTACCTCAACCAGCCTCAGCTACTCTAGCAGCAAAAGAAATTCAATGATACAACTCCCACATTGCTGTGTTAAGGGCTTTCACTACTCTTAGATACAAAGAAATTACTGCTCTTTTATTTCCTGTTCAACAGAATTTTATAATCATTCCCAAACTTCTATCCAGACATACTATGCAGTAATTTCTGCCCTGGTTTTTGTTCTTTTTTAACCAACGTTCTGATTCTTCATGGAATGGGGCACATTTTTTTATGCTTTTGATCCTCCAAATTTATCTGATTTGATCTGAAACTTCTTTCTGTTTATTAGTTTTTGCCTCCCTTTCCTGCTTAAGGCTCAACCTTCCCATCCCTCCTACCTCTTCACAACTGGCAAATTTTCTCCTCTCAGTAAGAGACTTGCCAGTACTCACAGAGATTGTTTTATGTATTGAGTCTCCATAATGCCAAACTATTTTAGACTCATAAAAATTGTTTGCTTTCTACTTTATAACCTCTTTCCTGAGGCAACAGGCACAGGAATTTTGTTCACTAAATAGTGGAGGAACCAATCTGAGTTTGAAAGAGACATGTGGCTAATACTTTAAAATACTATCTTCCCTGACAGGGGTAGGGAAAAAATTAAAAAAAAAAAAAACAAAACAGGTGTGAATACAGAAAATTTAGATCTTCT
Source organism: Camelus ferus (assembly GCF_009834535.1). Classification (NCBI taxonomy): domain Eukaryota; kingdom Metazoa; phylum Chordata; class Mammalia; order Artiodactyla; family Camelidae; genus Camelus; species Camelus ferus. The sequence goes on from NC_045720.1 coordinate 20,024,899, forward strand.
ATACCTATCATTAACATATGCAAATTGTATCACGATAATCTTTAAATTTCCACATCTCTGTTGTTTCTGTGCTCTGTCCATCTTACATATTTATTATTCTCTTTTTTCCCCCAGGCACTTCTTTCCTACAGAGCATTTATTAAACTATAATCACTTTATGTATTTGTCCACCACTTTTTGTATTCTTCCCACTCCAATCTGAATTTCATGAGGGTAAGAAGTTCATTTATTTTCCTCTTTATTATGAACTCAGTGTCTGAAAAGATTGCCTAGGAAAGTGACCAGAAGTAGTTTTTCAAAGTGAGAGCAGTACTTTTCCGCCTCATAGATACGATCTGAAAAATCAGAGAATTTGTACCATCTGTGGGAGATACGTGTACATTTCATCCCTACACTTGTTTTCGTACTTTTCCTTTTGCCAGCCTGTGGCTGCTGTGTACCTTTCTCTAGAATGCTCTATCCATCAGGCTTTACCAATATAGATACGTCAGCAAATTTTTGGTCACCTGGCTTCTGAGCAGGTTCAGCCAGCGGGAGGCTTCATAAGCTATTTGAAGTTGTCTGAAGAGTGGAGTCAGTGTTTCAGTTCTGTGAGCTCCCTTTCAGTCATATTGTTGGGGGTTGGCTGCATCCCTCAAGCAGTGGCCACAATTTCTTCCCGGTAACTCATTCCACAGAGCCACCTTTCCCAGAAGCTGGTGATCACTGATTCTCCTTTGATTTCTTAGGTCTAGGATAGAAGCTCTTTCTTTCCCTACTAAAGCTGAAGTATCTATGCTGTAGCCAAGACATGGAAGCAACCTAAATGTCCATCAACTGATGATTGGATAAAGAAGTTGTAGTATATTTATGGAATACTATACTGAGTCATACTGGAATACTGGAATGGAATACTACTGAGTCATAAAAAAGAATGAAATGACACCATTTGCTACAACATGGATAGACCTAGAGATTATCATACTAAGTGAGGTAAGTGAAACAGAGAAAACAAATATCATATGATATCACTAACATGTGGAATCTAAAAAAGTGGTACAAATGAATGTATTTACAAAACAGAAATAGATTCACAGATATAGAAAACAAACTTATTGTTACTGAGGGTGGGGAAGGAGGTGGCAATGGATAAATTAGGAGTTTGGGATTAGCAGATACAAACTACTGTCTATAAAATAGATAAACAACAAGGTCCTACTGTATAGCACAGGGAACTATATTCAGTACCTTGTAATACCATCACTCTTAATGAATCATTTTGCTATCCTTTAGATAACTCTGGACTCTGCAGAATTAGAGCTTCTGGTCCCCAAAGGAGTTATACTTTTGCCAGATAGATAGCAAGAATTCCATTAATTTGTAAGGTATGGCTGCTACCTGGGCACTTTGGGCTCCTTATTTTCAGGGACAGTCATCAGGAGGCCGCTGTTACACAAGAGAAAGAGATAGGAATGTGTGTGAATTCCAGGTGTTTTCCTTGGGTGCATCTGGGTATATTCTTAACTAATTGTGCCTGTGAATTAAGAGATTTAGCAAACCCAATCATAGAAATGTGTGATAACACAGGACTTATACCCTCAGATATGAGGGTCACAGTTAGACACTGGGGCCAGTGGTAGCTGGGGCAATAGAATTTAGAATGAATAATGGTAGAGTTGAATGATGAAGACTAATTGTGGTCCTGAAACTATTACAGGGTAAAGAGTACAGTTTTTCTCACTAACATTCCTCTTTTCATTTTCTTTTCAGAATAAAAGAGATACCAGCATCTTGCAGAAAGAGCTCCCAAAACTTGGAGAGGTGGATATGACTAGACCAAAAGTGACCCTGGGTAGACACGGAGCTTCAGCAAATTCTCAGTTCAAAGAGGTACTTGCTGTCCAGCTATAGGAAGCCTCCTTCAGGACTGCTTCTGACCATCCAGGAGGGCAGCTTCAAGGTCATGGTGGGGTAGTTTGCATCCTTTGAGCAAGGAAGGTACAAGCATCTGGCATTCTAGACCAGGGTAGAACATTGTGAAAGGAATATATATATATATACACACAATCCACAGACACTCACTAAGTTGACTGAGGCTTTGTTAGACTTGCATTGCACTCTGACATCTCCTTTTGTCCAGTCTTGAGCCCCCTTCCTTTCAGAGGTATCAATCTCTAAATTTCTAGCATTATTACATCTGTTTTATAAGCACTGTGGGAGAACCTAGTTTCTATCTAAAAAATCTATCTGAAAATTTTAATTCAGATTTGTGATGTTTGTGACAGGAATCAACGTTAACATGTTTATTTGAATTTAAAATCAAAGCCACGATATTTCTAAAAGAAAGTAGGTTTGATTTTGGTGATTGATTTGATGATGAGAAAAGAAAAATGCTTCCCATAAATTAAGGGAGCTAGATCTGTACTATCAAAATTTCATTTAAAAAAGGTATTTAAAGCATGTTACATAACAAAATTTCACCTATAGCTATTATTAAACAAGTTTTCTAAAAAATTACATTTATAAAAATACCATATTAGATTATATAAATTGATGATAAAAATTGGGTACATTTACCATTAAATTATATTCATCAATAGATATTAAATTCATCTTTTTAAAATCACCATCCATCTCTTGTACAGATAACACTTTCAGTAAGTTTTATACTCTTGGTTTAGTAAATATTTATATGTACTTACAGTTATGCTGCCTTGATCAAGTGTATACTGATACTACTTTTAATTACAAATTAAACTTTAACAAAATAACACTTAAACTTACAAAAATTAATTAATTTTGATCCACTTATAATTAAGTCATAAGACATAAAGGCAGATTTTCTTTTTCCATTGGTGGTCACTATTTCACAGGAAAAAGAAAAGCCAACTGAAGTCCAGGAGCCTATATGAATTTAAATTAGATTTTTAATAAAGAAAAAATAAACATATAATGCATCTACTTTTTAAATTAATATCCAAGTACATGAGGATCTACTCAATAAAAAAGAAAAAAACACAAAAACTTTATCAGGTTTCTACAGTAATTATACAATGTGGAGAAGGATGACAAAAAAGGAAAATGTAGGACCTACAGATATACTTGTTTTCTAAAATTCTAAATATAAAAATTAGGATTAAATGTTTGTTAGTTCTTTTTAAAAACAATGCTTCATTTTTGCAATTACTAAAAGGTTTCTCCTAAGTTCTGAAAATATAATCATTTAATATTTTCTTGTTTTAAACAAATTAGAAAATAAGAAAAATGTACTTAATTTCAAAAAGTATCTTAGTTTTAGGAAAAAAGTCATTTAATGGTATAATTCTTATCTTGTGTTTCTCTTGAGTATTATAGCTAAATTCTTAGAAACAGTTTCTATATTGACAACTGTGGGCATGAATGGAGTCTCTGTTTCAGTCTGGAAGGATAAAACATGGAGAATTCTGGCATTTGTGTGTAAATTCATTATTTTTCCTCTGAGGGGAGCTAAATATATGCAAAATTACAACACAAATGTTAAAAAAAAATGATGTAAATAACTGCCAAAGGGAAACTGAATGAGGGCATAATGAGGTATCACTGTGACAATGGAGCTGAATGACATTATGCCGTGTGAGAAATCTGTCCCATGTGTTAGAGAGTTCACATAAATTACTTGAGCAGAGCTAAATATGACCAAAATAATGCAATATGAACTACACTGGTAAATGCTAAGGGGAAACTCACTAGGAAAAGTATGATCTTAGTTGGGTTAATTAGGTGATAATTCTAAGAGAGGACGGTTTCTGGAACAATTTTATAGCAGAATGGAAAAAAAAATCAGAGAGTTAAAAAATAAAGTAGTGACAGTTAAAAAATAAAGTAGGTTGTTTCTGTCAGTTCCTTGAAGCAAAGGCAAAGAAGCTGAAGGTCCTTAGTGCTGAAACCACTGTAACAATATTAAGCATGCCAACACCAAATATAATTTACTTTCCTCATGTTAAACAATACCAGAAACAGGTGTGATTTTCTCATCCCATGCTAAAACGGTCCTGAGAACAGGCAACTATGGCTTAGCTTATAGCATCAGGAGATACTTGCTCCTGTAACAAAAGACAACAAACCAACTAAACAGGCTTATTTTTCAAAATTAACAGAATGTTCATCAAGATTTCTTCAAGACTTATAGCTCATTGTGTACACCAATCCAAAATTATTATGACTTAGACTACGCCCAGTCTCAACAAGCTTTCCCTTTTGCAAATTTAACCATAAAAATCATGCAGTCTTAGGCATTCCCAAGGTGGTAATCATCATTACATCCATAGGTTTAATAAACTCAACTTTGTCCATTCAGGTTTTTTGGAGCCCTTTTGGGAAAATGAACAATTTGAGACTGGGTAAATTATCTTATTACTAACTTTGTTGACAAACCTATTACATTGTAAAAATAAAAATACAATGATAAAAGGAAAAAACAATAAAAAAGAAAGCCAGGTAAGTTTCCATGTAATCTTTCTGGTTACTTAATAGTTTAACAAGGCAGAAAAAATTTACTTGAGGCTACAGATAATGAGAAAAAAATGGTTTTGTTTCATATGCAGCATCTATTCTTGGGAAATGAGGTAAATTACTAGAAGAAAACAAAGAATGTGAAAACAATGAAAGGAAAGACATTATATCTTATAGATAAGTTACCTATAACTGACAGCCTAAAGACTATTGTCATATTTTGTTTCTACTATGTAAACACACAGAGATATATATTGTTTGAAAGACAGTATATATTTAAGTTTTACATTTTGCAATAATAGACAAGAATATGAGAAAATTACATTTTTGGTGTGATACAAAGAACCAATCATTAAGTGGCAGTGTGCACACTACTTAATGCTGTTTCTTATAGTTTCAGGAATTTTGACTGTCCTAGTCGTTTTTATCATAAATATGTGGAAATAAATACCTTAATCAGAAAGAACTGATTATTATCCTAATGATTGTTGCCCAAGTTGATTCACAACAAATACTCCTTAATTTTTACATTTCTCCCTTCTTAAATGGCTGACATTATTTTTGACATATTAAATATGTTTAATAGTGAATGCAGGAGGAACAACAGTAGTCAAGCCAAATTGAACTCCTGTAAACTGAATGCTAGCCCAAGACAAGAAAACCAATGAGAAACTTGAGCTTCACGGAGGCATCTTCCTATTTTATTCTCCTCCAAGGAGCAAAAACTAATTAATTCCTACTTTACCACTCCATTAATTAGGGCACCCAGGTAATTCTCTCTGGGTCCACTTCTCTCTATATGACTTTATGAGTCTGTTCATCTCTTCAATTCAAACTCCTGTGTTCAAGCATCTGATTTAAGCGTGGTGTTTCCTGGGAAAATTCATCAGAACTTACAAACTACTAATCAGCCTGGAAGTGCTTGACACTTGAGAGCAAGTGAAACAAAGCCAAACAAAATTTAGCCCTGAGATTTCCGTGTCAAAATCTCATTCCATGGAAACATACTGTCCAATTTGGGATCTCTCTCTGCTCTGAAAAATCTTTACTTGAGATGTTGTTAGTGCTCACAGACAGACATGCAAAAAGTTAATATAAATGTTTTGTGGACAACAGAGCTTAAATTCAGGACTCAGAGAATTTCTACAAATAACATCCTAATAAAAACGCACCTAGTAGGAATATCGGGAACAACATGCAGCCCATTGAGATCACAGCTATAATTTTCATGGAGTATAGGGCCCCCTCAGGCCAGCAGTGCTCAGAGGGAATGTATCTGAGTAACAGTAAACTCTAAATAGACCAGTCCTTTAGATGACTTGAATACCTGATTCAAATCTGTTCAACCTCTGATTGGATTGAGGTGATCCAGGATAGCTACTGCACTAGCCTATGTGATTAGACATATGCAAAGTTGAATTTTTCTGGAACACCAGAACATCATCTGAACATCATGCCTGCTTCATTGGTTGTATACACTGCCTATATGGATAAGGAGGCAAAAAGAAGTTGTGTGCCTTTTAGGTTTGGGGTTTCCTGTTGAGATGAAGATTCTGTACCTGCTATAAATCCTGCCTTGTATCCATCTATAAAGCTACATAAATGTAATGTTAGATCAAAACACAATTGTGTCTGATGAGTCCAATGGCAATATAAACTTCAAACTAGGATTGTGCTGCTGCTGTCTTATAGCTTACTAGACAGAAGTAAAGCTAGAAATAGTGATACATGTGAAAAAAGGTGGAACACAGCATAGGAAAAAAAGAGAAAACATAAAAGGCATGAGATATCAGAAATGCAGAAAGAGGGTCTACTCTTTATCTAAATGACCTTCTAAAAGAAAATAAAGAGAAAAATACTATTATGGCTTATTTATACAGCTGGATGTTTGGCACTTGGTGTTCATCTTAATGTTATTTTTACCATATATTTTGAGAATATATATCATCTCTGCAGAAAAAAAAATGCATACTTCTTATACCCAATACTCTGAATATAATTTAGGGGGTGTGTGTTCATGTGCTTGTTGGCCATTTGTATGTCTTCTCTGGAAAAAAATTCTATTCAAGTCCTCTGCTCTTTTTTTTTTTAAACCTGGTTATTTTGAAGATGTTGTGGGGTTTTATATATATATATATATTTTTTTTTTTTTGGATATTAATTCCTTACCAGACTATTTGTTTGCAAGTATCTTCTCTAAATCATTAGATGACCTTTCATTTTGTTGACAGTTTCATTCTCCGTGCAAAAGCATTTTAGTTTGAGTAGTCCTATTTTTTTTTTTCATTGTTGGTTTTGCTTTTGTTTCCCTTCCCTAAGGAGAAATATCCAAAAAAATACTGAAAGATCCATGTCAAAGAGTGTACTGTCTATGTTTTATTCTAGGAGTTTTATGGATTGAGGTCTTACAGTCAAGTCTTATATCCATTTCGAGTTTACTTTTTGCATGTGGTGTGAGAAAGTAGTCCAGTTTGTTTCTTAGGCACGTAGCTGCCCAGTTTCTTAACACCATTTATTGAAGAGGCTGTGTTTTCCCCACTGTATATCCTTGCCTCCTTTGTTATATATTAATGGCCCACATAAGCATAGGTTCATTTCGGATAATCTGTTTTGTTCTGTTGATCTCTGTGCCTGTGTTTGTGCCAGTAACATACTGCTTGATTATTGTAGCTTTGTAGTATAGTTTGAAATCAGAGGATCATGATCCCTCCAGCTTTGTTCTACTTTCTCAAGATTGTTTTCACTACTGAGGGTATCTGTGTTTCCATACACATTTTAGAAATATTTGTTAAAGCTTTGTGAAAAATGTCATTGGTGTTTTGATGGGGATTGCATTGAATCTGTAGAATGCCTTGAGTAGTATGGTATTTTAAAAATATTAATTCTTCCAATCTATGAGCACGGTATAGCTTGCCATTTGTGTTGTCTTCAGTTTATTTCATCAGTGTCTCTTAGTTTGCTGAGTACAGGTTTAGTTCGCTGAGTAGAGTTTGCTTAGTTTATTCTTAGGCATCTTATTTTTTTGATGTGATGGTAAATGGGATTGTTTCCTTAATTTCACTTTCTGATTGTTCGTTGTTTGTATATAGAAATGGAATAGATTTCTGTATATTAATTTTATATCCTGTTACATTAGTGAATCCACTGGTGAGTTCTAATAGTTTTTTGTGACATCTTTGGATTTTCTATACACAGTATCATTATCTGAAAACAGTGACAGTTTTACTTCCTTTCCAATTTGGATTTCTGTTATTTATCTTTCTTGCCTGAGTTTGTGGCTAGGACATGGAATACTATGTTGAATAAAAGTGGTGAGAGTGGGCATCCTTGGTTTTTTCATGATTTTAGAGGAAATGCTTTCAGCTTTTCACTGTTGAGTATGATGTTAACTGTGGTCTCTTCATATATGGTCATCATTATGTTAAGGCATACTCCCTCAATACTCAATTTTTGAGAGTTTTTATCACAAATAAGTGTTGAATTTTATCAGAAGCAATTTTTCTTCAGCTATTGAGATGATTCTATGATTTTTAAATTTTTTTTAATTTGTTAATGTGGTATATTTCATTGATTTGCAGATACTGGAACATTCTTGCATCCCTGGGATGAACTCGCTTGATCATGGTGTGTGATCCTTTTAATGTATTATTTAACTCAGTTTGCTAATATTTGGTTGAGAATTTTTTACATCCATGTTCACCTGTAATATTGGCCTGTAATTTTCTTTTTTTGCAGTGCCCTTGTCTGGTTTTGGTATCAGGATGGTGCTGAGCTCATAGAATGAGTTAAGAAGTATTCCTTCCTCTGCAGCTTTTGGGAATAATTTGTCCCCAAGGTGAGTCCCAGTTGATTTCTGCATCTGTGGCAGGCCCTCCAAGAGTAGCAAGTGGGTCTGACACAGGATACTTCCAAATTAATGTATCTTCTCTGGGTCTCAGAGCATGTAAGATTTTGAATGTGCCTTTGAAGAGTAGAGTCTTTGTTTCCTATAGCCATTTGGGTTTCCCAAACCCAAGGCCTGCTGGCCTTCATAATCAGAAGTTCTGAGGGCTCAACACCAAGTGTAGGACTGCTAGGGAGACTGATGTAGGGCTGGAACCCTAGCTCCTTGGAGAGAGTCTCTGCAATTGTGATTATCCTCTCTGTGGGTCATCTGCCTGGGGAAGTGGGTCTTGACTATACCATGTTTCCTTCCTTTCTATCCATTTCATTGTAGTTTCTTCTTGATATTTCAGTTGTAAACGATCTTTTTGGCCTGTCTTTAGGCTGTTCTCATTGATAGTTGCTCTGTAAATAGTTCTAATTTTGGTGTGCCTGTAGGAGGAGGTAAGCTCAGTGTCTTCCTACTCCACCATCCTTGGCCACTCCCCATCAAATACATTGACATTTTACATGTAAGATTAGTACACTTAAATACTTATATTAATCACAGGATTTCCAGAATTGGAAGAAAATTTATTTAGAATTAATACAGAACAAATCTACTTACATAGTTGTCAAAATTGCACCATTGCTAGTACATTATTTATATTTTTTAAAATTTCTTATATATGGGGGGAGGGTATAGCTCAAACAATAGAGCACATGCTTAGCATGCAGGAGGTCCTAGGTTCAATCCCCAGTACCTCGTCTAAAAATAGATAAACCTAATTACCTCCCCTCACCAAAAAAATTATTATATATGATTTCTTATTAGTTACAATCTAAAATGTACCTCTCTCCACTATTCTTGGTTTAGAACTTTAGAACATAATTACCTTGAAACTGCCAGTCAAGTCTGTATTAAGGCACAAAGAAGAGATACTTCAGATTTCCACTTCACATGAGAACTCAGTTTTGAAACAAGTTTTTCTCATCAACATTCTTTAAAAATTAGTTGAAAGGTAAGAGCATGTTTATCAGTCTGATCAGCACTGATACATTCTTTACTTTTAACTATGCCAAGTGCCCTGAGCAAGAGAGTAAATGTAACAAAAGATAGAATTACTTTCTGTAACATAAAAGCTAAATTAGTTTAAAAAATTTGTATATTTTATTCCTTAATATAATTAAGAAGTTATCAATCTATATAGTTATTCATCTCCTCAGTGATGAAAATCAGTGTTACCTATCTTATGCCAATCTACTTAGTGATGTCCACTGTATACAGGAAAGTAAAAGTGAAGGACAGAGGGCAATGATATATACCAAGGTTCATAAAAATAAAAAGTTATTTTCTTTTACAAACTCGAATTGTAAGCATGACGTGATTGAATCAACTGCAGAATAGAGAATTATTAATCAATTAGCTTTTTTTTTTTTTGGCATGGTGAGGCAGATTCCACTTTGCTCAAATCAAAAATGCTTTATTAAGATATATTTGCTATATTACTGCATTAAAATTATTTGCTTGCTTATCTGTCTATTCTACTGGGATGTTAAGCCCTGGATGGGTTCATTTGCAGCTTACTCCCTAGCATCAGAATATCGCTGTTCACATTGTGTCAGCTGATGTGTCAGGAAAGAAAGCTCCTATAATTCATCAGCTTGGTAACAACATGACCATGTGATGATCGGTCTTTGGAGAAAGTAGACACTCTGGGGCAAGAGAATACATATTTTTTAAGCCAGAGTTTAGATAGCCAATCATTCATTCACCTTCTAAGTGACACAGTTCTCCTAAGAAGTATTTTCAGGGCACGCTGGAAATACTCTCAATTGTGTTGTAGTCATTGTTACTGTGTATAGACACTGGATTCATGCTTTCTCTGTTTGCCCCAGATCCTCACCTTTGACCACAGGTTGCCTCCTTCTGGAAGCAGCTTCATATCCTACTCTGTAGAGTTGAGAATAGGAAGGAGAATTCCTATTAAATCCATTGCTCACTGAGGAAAAGCCTAAACTAAAAGGTGCCTTATAAAATCAGTAAAGTGTACCAAATGGAGACTCCCAATTGTTCGGAATAAAGTGGTAGATATTTTATTCCAGTGCTTTCTTGACATTTACTCTGCCTACCAGCTTACATTTAAATCTTTGATTTGGATTACTTATTTGAAACGTGTTATTTGGTCTGCTATGCCAAATCAATGCCATGTATTCACTGAGATTTTAATGCAATATATAAATAAAACCATATAGTAAATAAAACAATAAAAAATGCACTTTGTTAGGTTCCCTAATAAGTGGAAATGTAACAATAATGAAAACAATAACAAATGCATATTGCTAATTTTTTGAGTTAATTTGATTCTTTGATAGAGCTTTAATTTTATAATTTATAAATCAAGGGGAAATTTCTTTTCTGTATCTGGATGTACAGCAGTGGGAGTCTATGAGTTTTTATAATAAAGAATTTCTACATGAATGATTTTACTACTCCATTCGATGGAGTTTGGACCATTCAGATTATCACATTGGCCATATGATATAGGAAGACCAAGGATTTTGCCACTGCCCAAAACCATTTTAACTCCTATTTTATAATTGCTTTTAGGTCCAGTTTATAGCCAGATTGGTGAGGAGTGTGTGTTTGTGAAAGAAAATTGTTACTCTACCTATAGAATATTTCTGACACCAAATATGTGGCGATTTTTCTCACAGCATACAATGCTCCAGCTCTCCTGATAACACTTAACTGGGTGCCTACAACTCAGTGCTGACATTAACTACCTGCAGTTACCATACCCCGCGGGACTGGCCTCCACTTCAGACACCAGTCACAAATTGTAAGTATCCAGGGTACTCTTACTTCTGTCCAACTTGGCTGTAAATCAAAGGTTTGATGATTCATGGCTCAAGGAACTCAGGCAAACGTTTTACTACCTATTACTGGGTTATTATTATTAAATATAGGTAAATGAGTTGAAAAAAAATCTCTTTAAGGACATGAATAGCCAATAAACAAGTGAAAAAGTATTTAATCTCCCCAGTGTTTACTGAATGCAAATCAAACCCCAATGAGTTATCACTTCACACCCCATGATGATGATGATGATGATTAATAATAATAACAACAACAACAACAACAATAATAAACAGGAAGGGTTGATGGGAACATGGAGAAATTGTAAACTTCATTTATAAATAGTGAAATGTAAAATGGTACCACTGCTGTGGAATATTTAATGTGGAACTTAAAAGACTAAACATAGGTTTTCATATGAAACAGGAATTTCAAGCCTTGGTATGTACCCAAGAGAACTGAAAACATATGTCCACACAAAAACATGTACATAGATGTTTACAGCAGCATTATTCATAATAGAACCAAAGAGGAAACCCAAATTTCCATCAACTAATGAATGGATAAACAAAATGTGGTATATCCATAAAATAGAATATTTTTCAGCCAAAATGAAATGAAATGCAGATACATTTACATGGATAAACATTGAAAACAGTAGACTAAGTAAAAGAAGCCAAACACTATAAGCCACATATTGTATGATTCCATTTATATGGAATGTCTAGGAGAGGCAAATCTACAAAGTCAGAATCTCTATACATCAGTGGCTGCCAGGGGCTTCGGACTAGTGGAAAAAGTAACTGCTTTGGGTATAGGATTTGTTACTGGTTGATAAAAATGTTCTGCAATTAGTTACTGATAATGGTTGCATAACTCTGTGAACATGTTAAAAATCACTGAGATATTCATTTCAAAATAGTGGAATTTTATACATAGTATATAAATAAAAGACTATGGAAAATAAAGATCATCATGTTAAATAATTTTCAAAATAGACCAATATAAATGGAAATCTGCTGATAAGGAAGAAATGTCCCAAAACAAAAAATTTTAAGAGATAACCAAAAGCCAGGTCATACAGAGTGTTATAAGCCACATTCAAATTTCATCTGGAAGAGAGACAACTGATTTAATCAGAGGAGACAGATGAGTAGATTGATGCTTGCACAAATAATTCTGGCTTCCCTTTGGAGACAAGGTGACAGGAAAGCAACATGGAAGCAGGAGACCACTCAGGCTTGGAATGGCATGTATAGGTGAGATGATACAGGTGTCTAGACTAGAGGCATATGAAACAAAGAGAAGATGATGTGTTTGTGACATGTTTTGGAGGTAGCAGTGACAGGAATGGGATGTGGAAGTGAAGAAAAGGATGGGGAAATCAAGGTGATTTTTAAATCTCTGACTTGAGAGGCATAGTGGGTTTTGGTGCTTTAACTAGGAGACGGAAAACTGAGAGCTTCGAAGGCAAAAATAAATTTCAAAACATTTTATAGATCCTGAAGTTCAGTGTGACAGTTAAATTCATGAGTTTGACTCGCTTAGGAGTTGCAGGGGCTCCCTCTACCTTGGCTGAAGTGCTTTGTGCTCCCATTTGCTGTTTCCGAGTTCGCTTTGGCAGGCTCTTGCCAATACATCCTGTCAGGCTGGGTTTCTTCTTTCACATGTCCCAAGATACAGAGGCAGCAGGCAGTGGTAAACTAAATTATTTCCTAGGGCTTCAGTGGTCAAACCTCCAAACCCATCTAACTCAAACATTATGGATTATTTTTGCCTACTAGTTTTGATTGCTTCAAGTCAAATAGATCTTACTCTATTTAGTAACTTTAAATTAACCTAAATTTGATTCACATAGTTTCATTCTATGTATTTAACTTGATGACATTTTCCAGCCTTAAGTCTAGAGCTAAATCACTTTCACTAACTTACAGCCCCTCAGTTACCTCTGGCTAGCCTCTCACACCACGTCATCATAAAATACCGCAGGGCAAAACCTTCCTAGATTTTGAAATATCACAAACATTTTTGCCATACATAGTCCTAAAATGATATAGGCTATTTTTAGACTATAGTTAAGTTTAGCAAGGTTCCTTAGATAATATACAGTATTATCGCTCTGAGCCACTAACAAGAATTACGTTGCCACCAGGATAGGTAATCAATAGAATATGACTCACAGTCTTATACAGTAGCTTCAGTAGAAATCTTAAATATGGAAAATACAATGTGGCCAACAGTATTAAAATACTTACATATTCTAATAGAAATCTGTGCATACCACAATTCTAGTTCTTAGCATAACTTGTGCAGAATATACTATCTAAACAGTTAATTATATTAATTAATGTTGTAAAATAAAAAAGTTATTTGTCTTTTCTACAGAATAGAGATTCTGCCAATACTCATGGCCATTCTATCCATTACAGTTCTTTAAATGTGGAGATTTTCTGAATCTCAATACAGAAGGTCTAGTGTGACTTTCTGAGTGTGCTACAGAAATTTTCTGGTCCTATTCCTCTTTTTAGTATCTTTTTTATCAGCTTTATTAGAATACAATTGACATACGACATTGTGTAAGTTTAAGGTGCACAACCTGATGATTTGATACACGTGTATTTTGTGAAATGATTACTGGTCCTATTGCTCTTGATGTTGACAAAGACTAAACCAGAAATCAATTAGTAGTTGTAAATTTATTATTTACCTGGGCAGCTTACATCTCTCATGTTAAATTCTTTAACAGCTTATAGATTTATATAGAGTTTGCTAAACCTAAATGTGACTCAGTGTGTTTATAGCAGCTGTGAAATCTCTAAAGATAACTGAATGAAAGCAGGCCATGCTGTCAACATTGCTATATAAATTGTGCCATTAAAGCTGGTAACAGTGATATAGGAGGTTTGAAGTTTTCCTTCATTTAACAATTATTTTCTAAGGTCTGCTGTATGCCAAGAACTGTGCTAAGTGCCAGGGGTTTAGGGTTGAATAAGAAATAAGCATGGCTTTAATGGGATCATTATTTCAGGGGAGAGGCAAATCTAAACGAATAATCACAGCACAGTGAGGTAAGTGCTAAAGTGAAGGATTGTGTAAGGTGCTATGGAAGCACAGAGGAGGGACTGCCACACTCTGCTTGCTTTTGAAGGGAAGAAGATCATAAATTTAGCTTAATCGTGTTCATAAGGCCTTTTTGCAACTTAGGTAGGGATTTATCAATGAAGACAGAGAATGACTCATGGTTTAACATAATTACAGCCCAGAGACTTCAACAATTTAAGCAAAATGTTATGAGACTTAAATGAAGATACATATATTTAAAAAAGCATTGTCTGCAGGTCTGCAGATGTATACATAATTCATATACAAAAGTTATTGCTTTTTCAAGGTAGAAAAATGATTTGAAGACAAAGGTAGGGGTAAAATTGCATGAGCGGTTACCAGTTTGAATGGTAGAATGACTGCATTATCTGTGTCTTGTAAGCATTTCTATCACAAAAGTTAATTGCTTCCTATATTATCATATTATGATCTCAATACATTTAAACCTAGTTTAGCCAATACACATCTTCAGAAGAACTTGGTTGTATTCTTTGCTAATCACTATCTATAATCAAGAAGTGGCCATTCATATATTTGTTGTTTGCTTGCATGTACACACATACATACATGCACCCTCAGGAAGAGAAGAAAATGATAACACACCACATTGTCAATAGAAATTATTTCTGGTTTGGATTAGACATACATGACTTTTTTGTGCTTTTTTTATATTCTATTTTTTCATAATTAGCAGAAGTTGCTCTTAGGATCAGATAAATAATAAAACTTCTAGGAAGAAAACAATAGTGATCATCATAAAACCTAAGCTGGGTTTTCAAAAATGTTATACATTTCTGTATGGAATACTCAACGTGTCTGACAGATGATTAAGATTTATGTAAATGATTAGATACTGAACATATTTCTATATATTAAGCCAGCCTCACTTGTTTAGGACTTTGGTTTATCAGTCTCAGGGAATCCTTCTCCATACCAACCCCCTAAAAATGTTAGGTGATTGTAGAGTCAATTTCACTCCAAGATTCTATTTTGGACTGAATGTTTGTGTCTCTACAATTTTCATACCTTGATATCTTAACCCCCGGCAAGACGGTATTGTGAGGTTGGGAGGTGAGTAGGTGGAACAGGCTCATGAGAATGGAGCCCTCATAAATGGGCTTAGTGCCCTGCTAAGGAGAGACATGAGGGCTTGCTCTGTCCTGCCATGTAAGGACCAGTGAGAAGGTGGTCATCTATAAATCAGGAAGTGGATTCTTACCTGACACCTTGACCTTGACCTTCCCAACCTCCAGAAATGTGAGAAATAAATGCTTGCTGCTTAAGCCCCCAGTCTATGACATTTTGTTCTAGCAGCCCAAACTTAAGACATCAAAGAACTTTTATCAGACACATAAACTCTTCCTACCAAGATGGTGAGACTATGTACCCAGTCAAGCTTCATTCAGGAGAAACATATTTTTATAAATAGATAATAAGAGTTATTAAATCATGTAATACTTCTTTTGGTCTCCCCTTATAACATTCCCCTCCTGCCACTTTGTCATCCCAGAGCACAAAATTATAGGAACATAACTGTTCAATTTACATTTCTAAGGCTCTAAGATTCATTAATCCATCAAAAAATTTAACACTGCTATTTGAAGAAAAGCATTACCATCATTAAAAGCTAGTACTAACCAATGGATGGCAGTTTTACAGTACTTAATTAATAAATAGAAAAAATAAGAGATGGTCACTGAAAATTCCTGGTCGTTAAGACACAACCTTCTCCAGGAGGCTTTAAAGCAAATGGGGAATAGTGGCAGATTAAAAGGTTTGTTT
Organism: Camelus ferus; assembly: GCF_009834535.1. Taxonomy (NCBI): domain Eukaryota; kingdom Metazoa; phylum Chordata; class Mammalia; order Artiodactyla; family Camelidae; genus Camelus; species Camelus ferus. The sequence continues at coordinate 20,040,974 of NC_045720.1, forward strand.
TTAGCGATTATGTTTACTTTCAAACCCTTTATTATAATTAATAATGAATTTTAAGGAATCAGCTTTTTTATTTTTGTGCTTTGCATTTTTTAACCTTTGCAGCATTTATAACTCTTCCTGTTTTCATTTCTACTTTAATATAATTGATAATCTATTTTTTCTTTTTAAAACTAACAGAACATTTGACTTATTGATTCTATGTTTCTTCCTTCCCATTTCATTAATGTGGGTTCTTTAATACTTTTAAAGAGATACTTCTTTTTTATACATTAATCCCGTCCCTTGAGTGATTCTTTACATTGGATGTTTAACTCAGTATGTTCCAGCCATTTTTCTTCTCTAATATTGTGTTTAGGGTAATACATTTTGATATAAGGATTATTCAACACTCATCAGTATTGTTACAGTTTTTATTAACAGTAATTCTAAATATTTGTAATCTCTATTATGATTTCTTCTTTGGTCCAGAGTTATTTAGAAAGCAAAATACTAATTTAACAAGTTTATAACATTTTTAACTGTTTGTTATTTATTTCTTACTTAACTTAATGGTAATAGAAAATATGCTGTTATGATAATGATGATTGAAAATTTGCTGAATCTAGCTTAATGTCTTATGCATGGTCAGTTTTGTAAACATATTGTGTATGCTAGAAATCAACATGAATTCTCCAAATGTTGGTGGCAGTATGTATACAATAATTAAATTATTCATTGATTGTTCTAAATTTTTATATTTGCTTACTGAGCTTTTATCAGTTTGAACAATCAAGTTCAGAAACAGGGTTTTTTAAAACTCCCATTGTAAATATTTATTCTTGTACCATTATCAATGTTTGCTTTATGTATTTTGAAGCTTTATGTCACTACCTATATATAATTATTAAATTATTATTTCCTACTTCTCTCATTACATTGAACCTCATGCACTTGAATCAAGTTTTTGTACCTTATATCTATATTTTTGTGTTTCTACTTGACTATTACATCTTTTTTCAATCCAACTTTTCAAGTTCGTTAATCATTTATTCATTCATATAAACATTCATTATTCATTCATTCATATTCATTTACTTGTTTCTTATAAATATTATGTGTTCAATTTTCTGCTTATCTCATTTGAATACTTCTTTCTGTATATCTTAGTCTATTTAAATTTGCTGAATTTTCATGTATTTATCTTTATGGCAAACAAATTATGCTTTACTGTTTAATTCATCCATAGATACTTTTGAATTGATAGAAGCTTATTGCCTTGCTTCTGTCTCCCTCCTCTTTTTCCTCCTTTAACTAGTTTTGAAGTAATACATTCTAATTCTAAAAAAATTACACGACATCTTTTACACACTGACATGCCTTTATCCTGTTGACTAGATTCCAAAATTGTGATTAATGTTCATATTTGAGTTTGATTCTTTCACTTCTTAAACTTACATATTTTGATACTGATATTTTATTCTTCAGTTGTTTAATTTGATATCTTCACTTCCACAATAAGAGTCTGAGTCCATATAGTAATGTTTGAGAGCTGACAGCTTTTAAGCCTCACCTGTCCTATTCCTCCATGCCACACATCTAGGTAAGATGATGAGAACACTCAGGTGTTCCCTCCTTTGGTGCTAAACAAGAGATTAAAACCAAGCAAGTACCTGCTTACATGCAGGAACTCTCACTAGCATCCCTCACCCTAAACATAAGAAAAACCTGAAAACCAAAGGCAATCTCCATTCCTTGGTCTCTCAAGGAATTTCTGGACCATCCTGAGAAGCTTTGCTTTAAATCTTTTCATATCCTCTTGGGGAGCCTGTGTGTGTTTGTGTGTGTCTGACTGTCTGTGTGTCATCAATCTTACAAGCCTTAACATCTAAATCAAATTTTGAGTGATGTTCCATCCTACTTCTGCAAGCTGGTCACGGCAACAAATTTACCATTTCCTTTATTTACCATTCTATCTTACTTTTAAGATTTCCCTTCAAGGGATATTTTTCCTCTCTCTGAAATCCACCATTTTTTTATGCTTTAAGTGAACTCTTTCATTTGTAATATATTCTTAGTGATTATCTGTCCCTTTTTCATCTATTCATGGGTTTCACCCTTGATTCCGATGAATAGTTTTGCTGGATATACAATTCCAGGTATATAGTTATTTTCTCTCAGAATATGAAAGATTTGATTCCTATGCCTTACTTATTTCCATTGTTATTGTTGAGAAGTCAGTAAGTTATATAATTATTGCACATTGTAAATAATCTTTTAAGTGTATGGTTTCTTTTAAGAACTTTGTCTATATTGTTCTGTAGATTGCCTATGATATTTCTAAATTTTTTTTATTCATTTTGCTTGGGATTTTTTTCTGTTTCCTGAGTAAATGGATTTAAAATTTTTGATTATGAAATATTCTCAGCTAATATCTTTCTTAATGTTGATATTAACTTGTTAGCATCAACAAATACTATTGATCACCTTCACTCTTCTAATCTCTTATTCTGGAATTCTGAATAGATGTAAGTAATTATTTTATTTAAAAACATTTTTTTTCCTACAGAAATCTCTGTAGGTCTATTGTGGATACTGTATTTTATTCTAGTAATCCAACTGTCTATCCTTCTATAAGTCCACATTGGCTTTATTACTGTAGTTTTATATTAAGTTTTGAAATCAGGTAGTGAATCCTCTAATGTTATTCTTTTTACTATCACGTTGACTCTTTTAGGTCCTTTTTATTTCAAAATAAATTTTTAAAAATCAGCTTGACAAGTGGAGAATTTAAGACTAAAGACAAAGTATATGTATATAAATACGTCAGTTGTTAAAGTTATTTTCAGTGGGGTATGGGTAACATTCTGAAACCACTACAATTTTATATTAGCACTGAACAAATAAGTAAAAGAATAGCATATGGTGGGGGCTGGGTTTCTCACTATTGGAGTGGGAGGTTATAGACAAATTAGAGGGGAGGTAAGAATAAATCATATGATATTGGATTAGAGTTGAAGAAATTGACATGAATGCATGTCATATATGTATGACATATGATACTGGACTAGAGTTGCCAAAATTATTGTGAACTCATGTTTCATATATATATATATATATATATATATGTATATATATATGAAATTTAAATATTTATAGTTACTCATTTTATGTTTCTATACATATATATATTTTCTAGCAATCCAGTACAGTGCTCAGAGTTATCATCCTTGCCACATTCCTGATCTCAGAGAAACATAATTTAGTCTTTTACAATAAAGTCTAATGATAGTTGTAGGATTTTTCTCATGTCTTCAAAATGTTTGAAAATGTATCTCACTTTTAATATATTGATTCTCAATACATTAATTTTTTTAAATTTTTCTATTTGTGTGTGTTTATGAAGGATATTGTATTCTTTATTGTATTTTGTTACATATCCCCTTTAGTTACACTGGCCTCATTAAATAAATTCTCTCCCTCTATTTTCTGAAATATATATTGCTTCAACAACTCTCCATTGTTTTTACATTATTTCCATGTATCTCTTTTTTATTTTGGTAGTTTTTTTCCCTCTCTCTACCTGATATTTGGTATAAAGAAAAAACAGAGACTCCTAATGTTATCTTCCAAGAGATAGTAGGTTCTAGAAAGGGATCTACCAAGGAAAGATTTTTTCCCACTCTTAAATTTGAATTTATCCAGAATTTTTCCTAGTGTAAGAACCATGTCCCTGCAATTTATCCTAAAACAGAAGTTTTACTCATTTTCACTCTCAACCTCTTTTTCTCTTTCATATTTTTGTCTTTTTCTCCACTGAGTTTAAATTATTGCAGAGCTATCCTACAGTTTACAAATTATCTCTTCCATCGTATATAATATTTAATTTATCTGACACATTTTTATTTTCAATTAGCAAACTTTTCATTGTTTTTTCCTATGCACCAACTATGGCCTGCTTTCAGGGTTAATATGTTGAAATATGTTTTTCATATCATGCAATTCTCTTGTTAAAGTATTGACACAACCTCCAAAATTTGCCTCATCTTGTTCACAACAGAGAGCCTTCAGATGATCGCTTTTTAAAAAATTAGCCAGAATTGATAATTATCATTTGCTGGTAGGCGAGGTGTGTTGGAATTTATTCAGCCATAACAAAAACAGCACTATATTTATTTGAAATACTTCAGAAACTATTTGTTAAATAACATTTTATCTAATGAAATTTATTTCTAGTCCTATATATCCTAGAATGATCTTGAAAGGTTAAATTATTCTACATGCTGTAGACTGATTTTCATATAAATCTCATTATTGAGCACATTAACCATATCATTTTAGATCTCAGGGACCCCATTAGCAGAATTGGTTGATAATCTGGTAGTATTTCAAGGTAGTTCAAGAGTTTATGAATGTCCACTTCTCTCTGAAATAAGTTTTGGCTAAATTTCTAGACAAATAAAGAACTGTAAATGAGAATGTCATTGAGGATGAGGAATATCAATATATCATATAATGAAAATAAATGTGTACAGGGAAATCCTAGCTGTACACACATAAAGTTTTGTTAAGAAATAAATGACTTTACCTTACTAGATTTATTTTAAGGAAAATTTCAACATATGGAAATACAGATTCTCAGATACACTCTATCAATCAAATCCTTAACTTTACTAGGAGGACTACACCTCTATGTAGTAATTTTTAAAAAAAGGTACCACACTACCTCTCAGATTATCTGTGGGTAATTTCAAAAACAATGAAAAGTGAAAGAATATATTGGAACACACTTTAAAGATAATAAAGAACTTGACCTATGAAAGGGCCGATATAATACATAAATATTAGCTCAAAAAAGGTGAGAGTACTCTGAGATACATAAGGGAATATAAAGCCCTTAATAGAGAGACAGTTCCTACTAGAAAGCATAAAATATAATATTCCTGCCTGTCATTTAGCTCCCTGAGAAGAAGGAAGTAACTCAGTCATCCTTTTAATATCATATAATTTTTGAAAAGAAAAGTATTTGGTTCTACAGTATTTTTGAAGTTATATTGTTTGTGTAATAATTTTTATTGTACATATTATCATATTTTTGTCATTTTTATATACAAGAATAAACCAGAGTGATAATTTTTAAATCCAAAGACTTCTTAAACAAAAATATTTTTACTGTTTTTCTACACTCAAACATATGCATTAGCATTGTTCTATATATAAAACATATTTAAAGTATTTAAATGAGGAAACCATGCTACATAAAATAGAAAATACTGATCAAAGATTCTTCTGATTATCTTTATGAAAGCTATTTCTATCACAGGAAGTCATCTGACAAGTCTCAGTATGTTCTTCATCATTCTAATAAAACAAAGTATTAATCAAATAAAATATTCAGAATATAAAGGAATTATCTTCTAAAAAAAGAAGTCAACTCCCAAACCACACAAGTAGGTTCACTCTTGCAGAATACTTACTGTCTTGGTCCTTTCAAGCTGTTATAACAAAGTACCACAGACTGGTGGCTTACAAAAACCAGAAATCTATTTCTCACAGTCCTGGAGTCTGGTAGTCCACGATCAAAGTATAACGAAGGCCCTGCCTTGTTTCTAGCTGGTGTCTTTCCACTGTGTCCTCACATGATGCAAGGGGCGAGGATACCCTGAAGCCTCTTTTATAAGGCACTAACCTCATTCATGAAGGCCCTACCCTCATGGCTTATGTACCCCACAAAGTCCCTACATACTAATACCATTCGTATTCCAACATACAAATTTTGAAGGGAACACCGACATTCAGACTAACATTTTTTTTCTTTAGAATTTAAAGTTCATTTAAGACAACAGTGCTTAGTATGTTCAATGAATGGTTTTAGAATCTTTTACAAATAATAACTGTATTTAAACTTCATAACAAATCAGTGAATCAAGTATTGTTCCTAGACCAATTTTGGAGATCAGGAAATCGGGGCCCAGAGAAGTTAACCAATTACCCAAGATCTCATAGCTACTAAGGGAGCGAACTAAAATTTAAACCAAATGACCTGTCTCTAGACCTGTTTTTTAACCACAATGCCTTATTGAAAATTCTTTTTTCCCTGTGAATCATGAATATATTATCACTTATGAAAATGCTATCAACAACCTTTGTGTTAGTTCTCGTATTTTTTGTCACTGTCCTCTGACAGGAAAAAACCAGAGCTGGACAATTGTTAAAGTGGTAAAAACAGATTTTATCTGGAAAAAAATATTGCAATAGAGGGAAAGACCTCTACATAGAACAGGGCTCAATTCCAAATATAGCATGTGCAAGTGGGAACTTATAGGCAAATAGTACAGTAAGGATCAGTGGGTAGAAAATTACTAAGAGAAAATATCAGAGGTGATCAGAGATTCTGGCTAACCTGACCTAAAAGAACTTTTGCTGAAGGCAGGAAGGCAGAGAATGAGGAACCAGATTAGATACTGCAGGTAATCAAATATGAAGGATTAGGGATTCTGACTATGATTTAACAGGATTCTTGCTAAAACTGGACAATGCAGAGGCAAACATAGAAGTCCAAAAGTCAAAGCCTAGTTGAAAAAGAGCTCAGAGGAGTTTGTTCGAGGAGAAAATTTTTATGACCATCTGCCAGATTAACTGGAGGACTGTCACCATGTTACTAAGTGGAATAAAATATATCCATACTTTCCCAACAGGACTGGGATAAACACAAACTCTTTACAGGCAAAGCTCACATTCAGTGACAAAGGTAAAAATCCTTAAAATGATCTATATAACCCTGCGTTATCCGGTTCTTAAGAAAACAATTCTGAATGAAGGAAGGACTGAACAACTGAATAAATGAATAGGATACTTTGGTACTTTTCTATAGTTTCATTTTTTTTATGGGATGTCTAAAGTAAATTTCAGTTAGACATTTGAACTTACAGTGAGATTCATATTCACATCGGGAAAAGTACAACCAGAAAAGTTCTCCTGCTACAAAAGCAATTGAACATAATTTAGAAAGATGTTTTAATAATTGTAAAGGGCTTCATTAGATTTAATAGTTGAGTCTTACAAAAACAGGGAATCCTTTAGGAGTTTGTAGTGATTTTATTTGCCTTCCTCACATCCATTTTTCCTTGCCTCTGATTCTCATTGATAATCCTTGAATCTCTAGGTCACAAACTACATTCCCAATATTGGAGCAGAGCACGTGACCTTCCATCTAGAGAAAGAACGCATTATAATTCATTGTTACACACACTTTCCTCAAAGCAATTTTAATTTTCTGTTTTTAACATCCTTAAATATTTTAGACACTTTGTTCTTCTAGATTCTTGTTTATTGTTTCACCTTTCTTTAAAAGGTCCCTAAATTTCCCTTTGTTGGTGTGTCTCACTTTCCCTTCTTGATTAGATTATCTATACAGATAGATAGACAGACAGACAGACAGATCTAGGGGTTATTCTTTTCAGGCTCTTGATTTTATCGTTCTCTGCTTCTCTCTGTGGACCAGCATTCTTAGATTTAGCTATGACAAAAACTGGAGAAGTCATCATAATCAAAGATTTCTAACTACTCTTTCCAGCACCACAAGTAAGCCCTTGCCACTATAATCTGCATCAACAAAATGTTCATCCTCTTTTCCAACTTCCAACTACATACCCCAAACCAGTTACCAAACAGTTCTTTATGTTCATGAAGAAGAAGCAAATACCTTACCTAAAGGAAGAGAAAAAAGCTTGAAAGCAACCTCCCAACCCTGTGGAAATATGTCCCATAATTATAAAACTACATGCACACACAGTTGTGTTTTTATAAAAAAAATAGTAATAATTTATTTCTAGAAGTGGACACTCAGGCAATTTATCTTTTTTCCTTAAAACTTTCTGTGGTATTTGAATTGTTTACAATGAAGAAATAATACAGTATAAAATATGAAGTCACTTAAATTTTAGACAAACAGTTCATTTTTTTTTTCCAAGTACCTCTGTGAAACACATTTCTAAGATTTGTATCTCTGGATTATAATACAGTGGAACAGTTGCTACAGTAAAATTGTTCTGATCTCTGTAAAAATTAAATGTCTTAAATAATCTGCTTGGAACTATATCCATGCCATCTCATTATGCTGAAGTAGAGTGCCACTGAATCTACTTCTTATACCACAACAAAAGTAAAGTTATGTTTTTGGGGAAGTTTCTTCTCTCACAGGCAAAAAGTATTTTTTTAATTTACAAAGACAAGTCAACACATTTCCCATGTAATGGTCAGATATCAGATTCACATAAGAGAACTTTAGATATTGACATGAATTTGTAAATCTGCCGCCTCTTTAGAAAGGAATTGTACACTAAATAAATAGTGTGACTGTTCAGTAAAAATAACTGCAGTAACACTGATTATTTAGTGATCTTAGTAACTGACTACTAAAATTCACAAAGACTTTTTAGGGATTTGAATACATTTTTGTCTCAAATGGTCCTGTTTTATATTCCATTTGAACATTGACATTAAGTATTTCCCTAGGTGTTTTATTTCAAAACTCTCATATTTATTTTCTCAAAACACTTGCTTCAATAAACCACACTGAGCATAATTTATGAAGCAATTTGTTTCTCTTTCCTTCCTTCTTCCCTTATTTCCTTATCAATCAATGACTGGACAGAGCCTGAGGTTAGGTAGAACACTGCTGTAAAATAAAGAGCAAAAGTGAGAATGGCAAAATGTGAGGCCAGAAAGGTTGGCAAGGGCCAGGTTGTGGAAGATATTGAATGCTGTGATAACGTTTATTTTATGACAATGAGGAGCATTTTATTTGTACAGTTTAGCCCAGGTTACCCAGGGTACCTTATAGCAGCATTTTGGCTAAATATACTCATCTATTAAAAAATAAGAACAAAGAGAAGGAAATTAGTCAGGAACATTCTGCAGTATACAATGCAAAAGTTAATTCCACTTTTGAATAACAGAAGGTGCAGAACAAAGACAAAGAAGAAAATAAGTTTGAAACGCAAGTGGGAGCTAATTCGGTGGAAGTGCAGCACTGACTTGGATGTGGAGTGTTGAGAATTCGAGGTATCAAATATGAAGAGGGAGTAGTCTGACGTATTTTATTTTTTTTTTAATTTTATTTTGGCAGTGGGGAGGTAATTAGGTAATTAGGTTTATTTATTTTTAGAGGAGGTACTGGGGATTGAACCCAGGACCTCGTGGATGCTAAGCATGCACTCTACCACTTGAGCTATAATCTCCCTCCCCTGACGTATTTTAAAATGGAAGAAAATAGGAGTTGAGTGTTCCTGAAAAGGCCATATAAAATTATGCTAGAAATTAGTGTCAAGAAATGTTCTCTAATAATAAATACATCACTCAATGTCCTAACAGAGAATATGAAATGCTAAAATTAGACTTATACATGAAAGTCTTGTAAAAAATAAAATTTTGTTTTGATAAAAATAAGCTATAACTTTTAACGTCTTATTTGGCTATGGGTAGTGATGCATTAGTCAGTTTAAAGAAGTTTGCACATATATATTTATACAGTAAACATAGTGATATTCACCTTGACAAGTGTACCATTCTCAAGGAATCGGATGATGTGGGCTAAGGAGTGAGAAATCTGAAGTGCTGGAAAGGAGAAGAATCAGATGAGAGGAAAATGGAGTTAGAGTGTCTTAAGTTTCTGTGTATTTTCTGGAATAACAGAAATGTAAAACTGTGAATTAGCATTAGTCTTTGCTAAGTGAAAGATGAAAGTTTTAATTTCTAGAAAATTATTAGATGTACATAAGGGAAAATGGAAAGCTGAAAATAATCAAAAAGTTCAAGACATGTAATGGTTTACAGATGACATGATACTATGTATAGAAAATCCTAAAGATGTTGCCAGAAAACTATTATAGCTCATCAATGAATTCTGTAAAGTTGCAGGATACAAAATTAATATACAGAAATCTGTTGCATTTCTACACACTAACAATGAACTATCAGAAAGAGAAATTAAGGAAATAATCCCATATCCCATTGCATCACACACACACACACACACACACACACACACACACACACACACAAACTAGGAATAAACCTATCTAAGGAGGTAAAAGACCTATATTCAAAAAATGATAGGACACCGATGAAAGAAACTGAAAATGACACAAACCCATGGAAAGATATACCATGTTCCTGGATTGGAAGAATCAGTACTGCTAAAATGAACATACTACTCATGGTAATCTACAGATTTAATGCAATTCCTATCAAACTACCAATGGCATTTTTCATAGAAATAGAACAAATAATTTCAAAATTTGTATGGAAACACAAAAGACTGCAAATAGCCAAAGCAATCTTGGGAAAGAATAGAGCTGGACGAATCACACTCCCTAAATTCAGACTATACTACATATGTATAGTAATCAAAAACTGGCACAAAACAGACACACAGATCAATGAACAGAATAGAGGGACCAGAAATAAACCCATTCACTTATGGTCAATTAATCCATGACAAAGGAGGCAAGAAAATACAGTGTAGAGACAAATAATATAACAAGGGATTAGTATCCAAAATATATAAATAGCTCATACAACTCAATATAAAAAAAAAACTATTAAAAAATAAGCAGAATACCTGAATATACATTTTTCCAAAGAAGATATACAGATGGTTATAAGCATATGGAAAGATTCTAAACATTGTTAATCATCAGAGAAATGAAAACTAAAACCTCAGTGAGAGATCACTTCACACCAATCAGAATGACTATCACCAAAAAGAACAAAATAGCAAATGTTGGTGAAGATGTGGAGAAAAGGGAAACCTTGTATACTGTTGATGGGAATGTAAATTGCTACAGCCACTGTAGAAAACGGTGTGGAGATTTTTTCAAAAAACTGTAACTAGGATTACCGTATGACCCAGCAATTCCACTCCTGAATATCAGAAGAAAAACAAAAACAGTAATTCGAAAAGATACATGTACACCATTGTACATAGCAGCATTATTTACAATTGCCAAGATATGGAAGCAACCTAAGTGTACATCAACAAATGGATAGAAAAGAGGATGTGGTATATACACACACACAAACACACATGCACATAGACATAATGAAATATTGGCCAATAAAATAATACAGTTTGCCATTTGCAACAACATAGATGGTGTTGGAAGATATTATGCTAAGTGAAATAAGCCAGAGAGAGAAAGACAAATACTGTATAGTATCAATTATATGTGGAATTAAAAATATACTAGTGAATATAGCAGAAAAAAAATGAAAAAATGTCATAGACACAGAGAACAAACTAGTGGTTACCAGTGGGGAGTGGGAAGGAGGAAGGGGCAAGATAGGGGTAGGTGATTAAGAGGTACTATCAGGCATAAAATAAACTACAAGGATATATTGCACAACATAAGGGATAAACCAATATTTTATAATTATAAATGGAGTATAACTTAACAAATTATGAATACTATGTTGTACACCTGAAACATATAACATTGTACATCAATTATATTTCAATTAAAAATTAAAGAAGAAGAATAATTTGTGTCCTTAGCTCTTTTATATTCATTTTTTGCGTTCGTGTTTGTTTATGTGACCTTGGAGCACCATGGATCAAATAAAATACACCTGTGATATATGGAAAAATGAAGGAAAAGTTCAAGTCATGAGAAAGTAGGTACATAGAGCAGGTGGAACAAATAAGCATATCATAAATGAGAAAATAAATTAAGTGCAAATGTACTGAATGCTCTAAATATAATTGCTCAGTAAATGTATACTATGTATAATAAATATAGCGAAAGATTTTTAGGCAGAATTTTTGAATGTAAAGTAATTGAAATTAATGTTTATAAATACACTATCCAAAAGAAAGCTAATGTGTCTATGTTATAATAACACAATATATATCAAGAAAATGTAATCACTGTAATTAAAGAGGATAGTTTATAATGTTGAAAGATTCAGTCCATCTATTCTAAACATTTGGCACTTGATAGCATGCCTTCAGAACACATAAAGAAAGAAACAACAAAAATAGAAGGAGAGAGGAAAAACAGGTAGGAAGGGAAACCACCCTGCAGAGCAAGGTAAGCACACTCCTATCAGAGGTACACAGAACACAAATCAAAATACCAGTAAAAATATAAAAGATTCGACATTATTAATAGAATTCCCCTTATACACAGTAAACACTCTTTGTTGCCCAAATATACAGTGAATACTTTTTTCAAGCATATAAAACACTTTAAAAAAATCAGCATTCTTGGTGTTCTGGTGGCAATCGCAATGTATGTGTATGTATGGGTGGGGAATTCCCCACACAAAAAACAAGCAATTCTCAGGATGCCAGCTGGGTGGCCTACAATTAAGCTCAATTCTGACACTATATACTTGAGACAGTATCAGATATCACAAGCTAAGAGTTCAGTTCTATAAGACCTCCCCACCACATCCACACCTTACACACCAGTCACAAACCGAGGTGGTTACCTGTGTTTCCAACTGACAGGCAATAAATCAGAGATTTGCAAGACCCTATCCTCTGGTTTAATTAATTTCCTTTAGTAGCTCACAGAACTCAGAGAAATATTTTACTTACTAAATCACCAGTTTATTATAGAAGGATGTAACTCGAGAACAGCCAAACAAATAGAAGCATCGGACAAAGCATGGGGAAAGGGCATGGTGTTCCCACGCCCTCTACAGGCGAGGCGTTCTCAGCTCCTCCACGAGTTCCCCAACACAGAAGCTTTCTGAAGCCCACTCTTTTTTAGTGTTTAGGGAGGCTTTATTACACAGTCATGATTGATTAATTCATTGGAATCATTTGACTTCCATCCCCTCTCCCCTTCCGGGAGGTAGGGTTGGAGGTAGGACTGAAAGTTCCAACCCTCTAATCACGTCATTGGTTCTGTAGGCAATCAGCCCCCATCCTTACTTAGGTGGGATCTTTAAGTCACTCACTAACATAACAAAAGAAATCTTGATCGCCAGTATCACAGGAAATTTCAAGGGTTTTAGGTGCTTTGTGCCAGAACCCAGGACAAAGACCACATATATACTTCTTATTATATAAATCACAGTATGGCAAGCGTACACTGGATCAAAAAGTAAAAGAAAATAAAAGATTGAAATCATGAAGGTTATAGTTTCTGATCACACTGCAGTCATGCTAAAGTAACACCAAGTTACCTATAGCAAATATACTTAATGCTGGTTTTAAACATGTAGATTTATAAACAGCCTGTAGTCAAAGGAGAAGTCAAAATATAAATTGCATTTTAATAATTACCTGTTAAGACTAGGAGAGTGACAGTGATCATTGAAAACAACTTTAAATGCAGATAACAGGAGGAAAGTGGCTGAGAGGAATGAGTTAACCAACCATATAAAAATAGAAATAGGAGTTCAAATGTAGGTGTAGAAATGTTGTAAGAGATTACCACTCTACTCTCTAAAAGCCAAAATGAGTCAGTTAATCTATGAAGCATTAAAACACACTTCAACCCATCATTGTACTGAGGATTCTAAGAAAGGTTATTACAATAAACTCTAGAAGGGGCCTCAGTTTGGCAATTCTGCAATTACTTGACAAAGTAGTGCTGCACAAGAAATTTCCAAATCAGTAAATTCACGACAGACAGCGAGTCAGGTTCCACACAGAGTCGTGAGTAAGCAGAGGGGTGGGGGGAAGGTAAATGAACCCTGTAGTGCTAGGACAGAGTTAGAGACACCAGTATAAATTCATTTACTTTATGATATACAAAGGCTGATACACACATGCATTGCGGCATACCTATATACACATATGTGCATATAAATAATATGATTATAAATGGGCATGGGTTAGTATGTATACACATGTTTTCTGGCCCCATCTTACTGAGAGTGCCTAGAAGCAATGACACATCAGCAACTATCAGCACAGCCCAGATCTTGTTTTCTTAATACCTTTTCCAATTAAAAACAAAAAACAAAAACAGGAATCCTTGGGAAAATAGCTGATTTCAGGGCCAGGACAGGGAAAATAAGAGCCCGGAGTATTATGCAGCACCAGAGAGAAAGGAAATTCTAAACTATTAATAATGGAGGCACATCAGAAGGACAGAGGAGCTGAGCTAACAAAGCTGGTTCCAAAAGTGAAACAATTTGAGATAGAATGAATAATGAATGGTAATATTAGATGATAACCCAAAGAACAAAATAGACATTGATGACTACATAGTGATATAACTAAATGATTGAATAAAAAGTAAGTCAGAAGAGAGAAACCTTATAAAATAATTTCAAATAATATATTCAAATGTTGTATGTTTAGATCCTCCCCTCTCCAGGAGGTGTGGCTTAAGTCTCCTCCTTGAGTATGGGCTAAACTTACGAGTGCTTATAAAGATTTTAGTATGGAACTGACTGAAAGAAAAACACACAGGATAAGATTTGTGGGCTTCAGTTTTATTCAGGGAATTTACTGAGGACAATAGCCCGGAAAAAGCCTCTCAGAAGCTCAGAGGGGACTGAGTAGCAGAAGAAGTGGTGGAGGGAGCCAGCACGTGTATGGTTTCTATTTAGAGAATACATGCATTAAACATGCATCTTGGTAAAGGGTTACTGAGAGTCACAAAGAGCAAATGTCGCAAGTCAGTGATTGTAGTGCTTTTCTGTGTATGGAAAGCTGCAAGAATCTGGGTTTATTAGAATTCTTCATGAGATACACATCTAACTACCTAAGGGAGTTCTTGTCCAAAGCATAGAGAGCCTCATCTGCTTTTCATTCTGAATTTCCCCCAGGGTGCACTGTCTGTCCATCAGCAATTCCAGTGGCCAATGACTTAATCCTTGTAGAACTGGATGGTGAGCAATATTCTTTGCTTTACAACAGGAAGAAACATACATAAATAACTACCTTGGAACTACCTGGCAAACACCATCTAAGCCAGTGATAGAGGTTAACTTCCCCAGGGGTGGCACATTTTTAACTGAGAACCCCCGTAGGATGTGAAGGTAAGGGCAGCTCATCTGTATGAAATTCTTCCAAAAGCTTATTACCGCAGTCTAATTAAGAGAAAGCATTGGTCAGTCCCCTATTGAGGGCTATTTTGTAAAGTATCTAACCTGTATTCAAGATCATGAAAAATTAGGAAAAACTGAAACTCAGACCTAGAGGTTGTTAAGGAGATATGACAACTAAGTGCAATCTTAAAATGGTCTTGGAAAAGGATGGTCTTTGTTTTCTTAGAAATAAAATATTTTAGATTTTATTTAAGAATTCTTTTTTCATCTTTGAAAAAGAGCAGAGTGGGAGAAATTATATTATTATACTGTACACACATCCAGATATACTTAAGTATGCATAAAGAATGGATAATAACCACTAGTCAGTAAATAAAAATTAAAAATAGAAATGGGCAAGAGTCTCAATAAAGCACTTCAGCAAAGAAAATATCCAACTGGCTAAAGGATGTATGAAAAAGTGCTCAATTATTTAGTCAACAAGAGAACACAAATTTAAACACAGTGATGTACCAGCATGCATTCACTTGAATGGCCATAAACACACATGGTATTTCCTGTTGGCCAATATGTGAATCCACTGAAACTGGCATATACTACATGAGTTGATAAAATGCCTTTGGAAAATTATTTGATAGTTTCTACTATTGGTGACTACATGACTTACGATCTATCACTTCTATTTATAGGTATATACCTAATAAAAATACTAATAAGTTCACTAAAATATAGACTAGAATGTTCATACAGCACTATTATCAATAGCCAGGACACAGAAACAATTCAGATATGAATCAAAAGAAGTATGGATTAAAAATTGATAAATTTATATAATGAGTTATTATTGCACAACTAAATGAATTGCTACACAGAAAGAAGTTGGATTTCAGCCTACTGGTGTGTAAAATAAGCTGAACAACAACAAAAATCTATACTGAATGATTAACTTATATACAATTATAAAAAAAGATAAATGTAATCCATAGGGTTAGAAATCAGGTAAATGATTGCCTTTCAGTAATGACTGGAATGGCGCTCAGGGTGCAGAGGCAGGGGAGCACTCCTTCAATAAAGATAATATTCTATTTCTTGATTTAGGTGATGGAAACCCAGGTATGTTCAATTTGTATAAATTAATTGTGCAGAACACTTATAATTTCTGAATCTATAAATATACATTATACATCAACACAACTTTAAAAGGGTAATGATGAAATAATATAGGACAATCATTGTTCTATTTCTAGTCCATAACAAATTATTTTAAAATAGTAGAAAACAAAATGAAACAAAGTGTTACCTTTAACTTAAAAGCAAGAGAAAGTGATTTTAAAATGAACTGTTTGTTTTCTTTTAAGTAATTAGGTTACACAAAGGACCTCAAGAAAATATGTGATAAAGTGACAACAAGATGAGACAAATACTTGGAAATAAATATATTGTAAAAAATAGAGGGATAAGAATTAATGATATCAGATAAAAATAAGTTCAGGAAAAATGTTCTTTTATATATATATATATTCATTTTTCAATTATGTTCTCCAAATTGTCTTTAAGAACATTTAATCAACTGACCAAGAATAAGAAGGTAAAAAACACATAATAATAATCTACATTTTATATTGATTTTGGAGTATGTATAAGAAAATATGAGGATGTTTGAAGGAGATTAAAAATATCCCACTTCTGAAGTTGTACATGTATTTCATTCTTCTTAAAATAGAAAGTCATTCTGTTACCTCTTTTTATTCCTCAGTTGCTAAAATAAAATGACTTTACTGAGCTCCATTTAAGTATCTGAACTATCAAGTAAAATATGGGTTCTAAGACCTTGTAATCTTGACCCTTACTGTGCAGTTTGGCTAGGTTTTACAAAATATTTTGATAAAATTAAATCTTTGTATTTTAATTTTTTAGCATTTCCTGAAGAGTAAAATAGGATGAGCTTAATGCCTGCATCTTTGAGGACTGAGTAACAACAGTAAACAGAAATGTATGCTCTAGCATATATTTGACAGGAGGATGTTTTCCACTATGCTCGTCTAATCGTGTGGAAAGGAGTGAAAACTATTATGTGTTGACAGTCCAGATTAGCTCCTTAAACTTGGTTAGATCTGAGTTTCCTTTACAACTTCGATTTTTAATACAGGTCTGGAAAGCATGGTAAAATTGAATAATAAACATAACTGTCACAGCTATCTTGCCAAAGAAAACGAGGCATGTTATTGGTCATGCCAGATAATTTAACTTCATTTTCAAACAGAGAAAACAAAAGAATTTGTGTAAAAGTAGACAACTTTTGAATGGGTATGCCAAAAGTCTACATTCTAGTTTCCTTGGCATGATATAGATTTCCTAAAATGACACATTTGTTTTGTTATTCCTTCATCAAGTAAGTACGGAGCTTCTACTCTGTGCAAGACCCTGTAGTGGGTGGTCATGCAGATGAACAAAAGAGAAAAAGATCCTTGCCTTCATGAGGTTTACATTCTGGTGGAGAAAAATACTGACCCGAAAAAGCAGCATAATTACCAAGAAAATTATACATTATATTGGAAGATGATCATTGATACTGGAAAAATATATAGCAAAGCAAGAAGAGGAAGGGCTGGAGTTAAGTAGCTAAATAATAACAATGTTTTGGGACAGTAAAAATATGCAGGGTGTTTGCTGTATAATCTGTAAAATAGCAGCCAACATAAGGGGCTTTTTTTTCCTCATAGCCAGGATATAAACATTCAGGAACCAGGATGCCAACCAAGGTTGCAAATCCGAGCATGACATGTGGGAGGAAATGAAGAGAGACCAGAGTGGCTGGAGTTTTATTCAAGGTGAAGAGTAGAGAGGTAGATGGGTGGCAGCCAAATTGTGTGGGGCCAGGTAAGGTATGGATTTTATTCTCTGTAAAATCAGAAGTGCAGAAAGACTTTGAGTAGGTGAGCAAAATAATAGTATTTGAATATTGAGAAGGCCTTTTTAAGTGGCCGGTATAGAATTAGGCTAAAATAGAACAGGTGAGAGGATGAAGGGGCTGTTGCAAGAGTGATGGATACAGATGTCAGTGTCCCTGGCTACACTGCTGGAGGGGAGCTGAAGAAGAGAGGAGGTAAAAAAAAATTCCTGATGGATAGGATGTTGCAGATGAAGGAAAAACAAGTGGAAATAAAGCATCACTTCAAGGTTTCCAGTTTGAATGGCTGGGCAGATAAATCCGGCAAATTTTGAGGTAAGACAGCATTTGGAGTAATAGGTAGGAATGAAGATGCTGTGATTTGCTGTGGAAAGCCAAGATAAATATTTAAGATATATTTAGCTGTAGGTGAGTTTGCGACTTTAAAATGGAGATGCCAATTACTCAGATGGATACAAGATTAGAAATCCCATAGAGATACAAATTTGGCAGTAATATAGATAAACCTGTGTTTACTTTTTAATCTATGGGAATGAACAGAGAGCCAAAAATGAGTCTGAGAAATTCCTCTGTCCTGAATTCAAGTAGGGGATTTGAATCTACAAAAGAAACCAAAAATGTTTACTGAGATGAAGATGAAGACAAAGAGGGAAATAAGGGAAAGGAGGCAGAGGAGGAGGAGGAAGCATAGGGAGAAAAAAGAAATTTGAAACAGTAATTTAATGGAAGTTAAAAAAAAAGAATATTTTTGTAAAAGAGGGAGTGGTCTTTTGGGTCTCATGCTCTCAAGAGTTCCAGAAAGGATCACTACAAATCTACATAGATTATTATTGTTTCATGGTACCTGACACAAATCATTGGTAACCTTAACAAAAGCATTTTCCATGGCTGGTTTAGAGGCAGACTGAGGTAGACTGAATTATGAATAGAAAGTGAAGAAGTAGCACTATCTCTAGACAGTTTTTTTTTTTTTTAAACATAGTAATGTATAACAGAAATGCAGTGAAAATTAGAGGAAAATATGGGGCAAAGGAATGATAACACTTGGGCTCTTGCTGTAATCCATTGCTACCTGAGAAATTTTATTCATAATGCATTTGTTACATAGAGACGAATGTCTAGTTGTTAAACATATGGGCTTTGAAGTTAGACAGCTGGGCCAGATCGTGAACAAGATTCTTGTCAGTGCTAAAACTCAGGCTTTTTCTCTGTCACGTATGTATCATATCTACCTCACAGTTTCTTGTGAAGATTAAATGAAACAATGTATGTGGAACATCTAGTACAGACCTTGATACATGGTACAAATGTCTGCTTCTCTCTTTCATTATTTTTTATTCAAATTCTATCATTACTGTTTCCCTCTAGTTTAACATGACAAGTAACTGGTCAAACCAATATACAACCCAGGCTAAATCTAAAATAAATTATCTGTGGTAGAAATCACTTTTCATGATATTTTCAGAGAACATTGAATTATTTTCTCTGTAATCCTTTTGTCTACAGAACGTTTTCCACATTCTTAATCCTGGCGCGCAGGATTTGGGACAGCCGTTTTGAACACAGGATGGTTCAATCTTGAAATAAGATAAAGTAATTCTACAGACTACCACTAGAGGACAGAAGAGAGTCAGGCAATTTCTGAGAAGAAATACAAACTCAGGGAGGGACTGGTCTTGGATGCGGGGACAGGCAAGCTTCCCTACTATGGGAAACTCAGATACCAGCGCCAAAATAATGTTTTTGATTAAGCTTATTATTTTTAAGTTATATAATGGAGCAGAAAATTTTTCTCAGAGCCAAAATGTGTTTGCATCTCAAAGGTTGTAAGGGGACAATTTTCATTTTATTATTCTGCACTTCTGTGATAGCTCACTTAATTCTGCATGATACTAATTTATTTGTTATCATGCTTGTCATCAACCACCATTGTATGTAAAATTTTTGAAGGCTGGGGCTGTGTCTCACTTGGGTAATTCTTTAGTTTAGCAGACTCGGGTTCAATTTTAACATTCATCATCATCAAGGCAGAGACAGGCAACAGCAAAATGTTCCCAGGTTAGTGATTAGGGAAGCCGAGACACAGATAAGAAGCGTTCACATTCCTCCTCATATCTGATAGGTTGTTGTGTTAAAAGCCAAAATCAAAGCCAGAAAAAGCAGTGACTGTGCACTTAAACACATTGTGTATTCCCTTGAACAAACATAAAAGAAATATTTATTTAATGTGTAACGTGTGTTAGTGTTTCATGCTCTGACATACATTATTTCACTTCTTAATCTCAGCAATTTGGTTAGATAGATTTCTCACTTCATTTTCCGACTGAGGAAACTGAGACCCAAAAATGTTCAGCCACTCACCTAGTATCACAGAGCTAGCGTGTATTGGAGCTGTTAAGGTAATATCTCACTAGAAACAATGAGAAAATAGAAATGATTCTATACGAATCCTCCTGCCTATAACAGGGGAGAAAGCAGAGCCCAAGTTCCTCATCACAAAGGTGATGTGAGAGTATATGGATTATGAAATTAAGAAAATAACTTTTTAAATGTCAGTTTTTTTCTTAAATGAGTAAATATGAGGCTTCATTTTGTAATATGTGTGAGTAAAAGAATCACTCAAGTACCAGTATGATAAATAAGCAAAGCATAAAATAGAAAAATAAAACAATTATTTTCAAAATATCACCTCTGAACATATGTACACTGTTTTACGTATCATAGTTCTTGCTTTGTGACAGAAGCCCCAGTTTTCAACATCGTTAGAACCAGGATACACATTTCAACATTATTAAGAGGAAAATTTAGAAACAGCTTAAATACTCAACAATACAGAAAATGTTCAGGACCCTTCAGGATACTCTATGCTATAGAGCTCTTAAATTGATACTTAAATATGAGTATGACCAGGTGAATGAAGACCCAATGGTAGAGAAACAGACCAGAATAAGAACTGACGTACAAGCAGTGGTCTCTCCCCACCGCTCAGTAAGAAGGCTGGCCGGCCCGCCTGCTCGCCTGCCTGCCTGCCCGCCCGCCTGCCTGCCCGCCCGCCTGCCTGCCTGCCTGCCTTCCTTTTATTTTTACTTCCTCATCTTCCATGATCATGAAAGTCTTTCTGAATTAAAAAAAATCCATAATTTTGAAAATAAACCATCCTTTAGAACTTTATATAGATTTCATGCATTTTAAACACACTTGCCTATGTTTCTGTCTCCAGGACAGGACTCTCCTGTGCTTCATGGTACAGGCGTCTGGACTTTCTACTATGTTCTAATTATGTTCCCAGAGTGGACTGAAAGCTATATGTTGAGAAAAAATCTGATTTGACTGGAAGCAATCTTGTGATTCACTGTGAAGCATAAAGAGCTTGTCACAATGTCTAACTCGACAGAGAGGTAACCACTTTTAGATTTTATAGTATTCTTTCTTCTCTCTGAGGATACAGATCTGAACTTTAAGAAATATATACCATCCTTCATTATTCTAGAAGGTGCTTGCCATGAACTGCCTAAAATCAATATTAATCAAATATGTATTGAAAAATCCATTAGCATAGAGTGCTTTGATAAACATGACCGGGGAGACGGTACTGGGGGGCAGCCTGGAGAGAGAAGGAAGTACTCCGTTACGCAATGCCCTATATGAACGTATCAATGGCAAATGATATTTAGAGGATAGTCAGAGTCTGAAACTATTCTCCTCATATGAATATAGTGTCACAGATGGGAGATGGACATATAGCTTATGGAATAAAGTGTTAATTAACTCTTTTACAAGATATTTGCAGTCTTAAAGAGTCCACACTCAGCCTACCTTTATATTTCTCTCTTGGAGTTTGTGAAGCTCAGTGATAAAACCAGTTCTTAATTGCATTTCCTATCTATTCTGCCTTAAAACAATTTTTTCTGCTGTTATTAGGTCTTACTAAAAAATAATTATATATATATTTATAATATACAATATACTATATATCTTGTATATACTGAAATTGTAAAGAAAGTGAAAATAAATAAGAGGTTCTCAATCTAGTAAAGAATATGTAAGATACAAAAACATATTTAATTTAGTAAATATGTTCAGACTACATATATGTTGAGTTCTTTTTGTTTTACTTATTATTCTTGCAAAGAAGCAGTGTTAACGGTTTATTTACATCCTTATTTTGTTATACGTTCACCTGGAGAAAGCATATGCAAATGTTAATACTCTAAGCTTCTTCAAATCATCTGTTTCTGATGTAGTAATTTATCAGAAACAATTTTGATGAGGAACACTAAAGCTAATAGTACTCAGTGGCTAAATTTCCTCATCACCCCCGTATGGTTCTAATTCTCTTTCGGAAACTTTTCTTTCCAAAACTTAGGAAGGAAATATGAATTGTGGGTACCTAGTACCTCTGCTTCTTTTGTGTTTCTATTCCTGAGTGCTCAAAACCATCTCTAGACTGTCTGGGATACAATCAGGGCTGATTACCAAACAATGGGTACTCATTAAGGGTTCTCAGTTTCCAGGCAACCACAGCTGTCAATCAGTGGAGCCTTAAAAAAAAAAGCCTTTAAATACATTCTCTTCTCTTCACAAACATTATTTTTCAGGTACTCTTCAGTCAAGACTATATTGTTGTAACTGTGTCATAATTAATGTTCTTACCTTCAGTCTGTTCCTTCTCATTATTCTCTTCTTAAAAATTACATAGCCTCTTGGTTACTGATTTTAGTACTCCATATATATATATATATATATATATTTATAATAGTCCTTATTTATATACTGTTATTGTTAACTATCTCAGTCACCAACCATAGTCTTAGTTTCTTAAAGCCATGAACATTTTTATTGCATCATTAAAATGTCTAAAGCATCTCCAATATAAGAAGTACTCAATAATGACTGTTGCATGGGACAGATGAGGGTGGAGATGGATGGATAATAAATTGAAATATAAACTCTCTTACAGAGAATTTATGTTTCTTAATAATTTGATTGATGTGGGAGAAATTATCCATGAATTTTTCATGTAGTTTTCTGAGCAAAGGGCATTGGCCATCCTTTCAAGGAAGTCTGCATAGTAAACATTCTTGAAAGTTAGAAATAGGTCAGTGGGAAGACATTTCCTGACCAGTATACTAGAGATAGAATTTGACTTTCTCTAAAGTCATTTTAGGGCAGTAACGTCACCTTAAAGATGATTTGCTCAAAGATGATTTGCTCACACTCAAGAGTAAAGATAAGGTTTCCCTCTTTCTCCAGAGGGATGACTGGATAGGTTGCCAGCAGTCCCAATATAAGACCAAAAGCACATCCTAATTTTGGAATTCCTCTTTTGTACCTGTACCTGAATATATAGGTAACATTTAGTCCTTCCTGTAACAGCCAAGAAGAGTTGGGATACGAGGCTCTGGGTCTAGGAATTTATTCTGGCTGTGCTTTTGCAATAAACAGTAAGTTCTCTAGTCTAGAGGTCTTATCCTGCCAAGAAAAATAAAAGCTTGGCTCCTTCAGTTTCAGAATCAACAGACCCACACTAACATACCAACCTAATCTGTGACCATTATTTTTAATTATTTAAGCATTGTATACACTACTCATTAGACCATTTCCCTTTATACTGGTACATTTTAAAAATATATTTTTAAGAATTTTTTAGAGCACTTTTATGTTCAAAGCAAATTTAAAAGGAAGGAACAGAAATTTCCCAGTTACCCCCTGCTCTCACACATGCATAGCCTCTCTCTCATTATCAGCATCACTCAACATAATGGTACCTTTTTTTCCCAAAGATGAACATATATTGACACATTACAATCACCCACAGCCCACAGTTTACCTTAGAATTCATTCTTGGTATATACATCTTATGGGTTTGGACAAGTGTATAATGACACGTATCTATCATTACAGTGTCCTACAGAATAGTTTCACTTCCCTAAAAATGCCCTGTGCTCTGCCTGTTTATCCCTCTACCCCTCACCCCCTACCCTCTTTGGTGATCACTGATTTTTTTTACTACTTCCATAGTTTTGCCTTTTCTAGAATGACCCAGTTTGCCCACATCCTTGCAAGCATTTGACATTTGCCATTGTTACTTTTTAAAAAAAAAAATTAGCTATTTGGATAGATGTGTAATGATAGCTCATTATACTTTTAACTTTCCTGTGCTCATCTACCATCTCTAAATATAATTAGTAAAATATCTGCTCATATCTTTTGCCCATTTTCTACTTGAATTGTTTGCTTTTTACTGCTAAGTTCTGAGTTTATATATTTTCCATATAGTCATTGGTTTTACATGTGATTTGCAAATATTTTCTCCTACTCTCTGTATACCTGGAAAAAAATCTCAGTTGATCAAGCTATATAATTCTTTTTATATATTAAAGGATCTATTTGCCAATATTTTGTTGCAAATGTTTGGACATGTTTATGAGAGAGGTAGATCTATATTTCCCTTGGGGGTGTGTGTGTGCTTTCTTTGTCTGCTTTTGGCATCAGAGTAATACAGGTCTCATAAAATGGGTTGCAAAATATTCTCTCCTCTCCTGTTTTCTATAAGAGACTGTTTAATATCTGTGTTAATTCTTATTTAAATTTTTGATGAAATTCTCCAGTGAAGCAATTTAGGCCTGGGGTTTTCTTCGTCAGGAGATTTTTATTTACAAATCGAATTCCTTTTGTGCTTACGGGGCTATTCAGTTTGTCTAGTCGATCTTGATTGTTTTTTGTCCTTCATGACTTTTAAGGAATTGGTCCATATTTTCTAAGTTTTTGAATGTATGAACACAAAATTATTCATAGTATCATGGTATTATCCTTTCAATGGGTGAAGTATATGTAACGATGCCTCTTTTTATTTATTTTATATTGAGTCTGTGGCATGTTTTGCCAATGGGAAACCATACTTGCCATGTCTGAGATATGCTCTATCTTCAGTTTCTTCCATTTTAACTCCTAAAACACCTGAAGGATGCAGTTGAAAATGTCAGTTTTTCTGTGACCCCCTTTCCTAATTGTCATATCTCTTCTTCCATTCTGTAGTCTTCCAATATTTCTCACTAATTTCAACTCACTGAGAAATATCAGAAAACCGCATTGGTCAGGCAAAGCTAAGTTTCTTAGACTTACTGTAGGAAGGGAGAATGCCACTTTGACATTGTTACTAGTGTCTATAAAAAAAATAAATAAATAAAATTCAAAACAGTTTGCAATTGATCTGGCTTCAGGCTGTGACTTATTTTATTATTTTTTGTTTTCTCTTTTCCCCTCTCTGCTCTTTTTCTGAGTATCAGCCCTTCCTCTGAAACTTGAATCATTGCAAGGCTTGCAAAAACAGTTCTCAAAAGAATTGTAATAACAGTTGCCTAAATGGCACTATACCCACAATCCCTAGCCAGAGGCATGGAATCACAAAAATTTCCATCTTTTCAAACCATAGGCAACCATAGGTTTTGTAGCAGTTAAAGATGAGGAAAAGTTCTACCTCAACCAAACCACAAAAACACATACTTCTCCCCTCCCCTCACTCTGTGAAACTCCAGTACTGCCTGGCTTAGGGAGTGATTTGGTCTTTAGCTGCTTCCTTATGCACCTCAGCTGAATAAATTTTTTAATCTGTGAATCAAACTATTTTTTCTCTCTTGTCATATCAAGGTGAAAAAATATAGATGAGAATGTTTATAAGATTTTATGTCTTTGGTTGTGTTATTTTTAACTTATCTTGCAGAACAGAGAATTAGTTGGGAATGGACCAATTTTATGACAATCATTTATATTTCTTGGCATAGCTGGAAAGAGGGTCTTGAAAGGAGTCTTGATAGGGAAGCTGTTTTACTTGGTTGATAATCTTATCTTCCAAAAGCGAGCATTTCCTAGAGCAAGCAGTTAATTTGTTATTTTATTTTTTAAATATCTGTTCTCAGTATTGTTTAACACAGATTTAGAATAGTTTGCTCTGCTCCAGTATTGTTCAGTATGATAATATGTGTGTTTCTGGTATTATTTAATACATGCACTGGATAAAGATGTCAGTATTGGTTTTCTATCCATATATCCATTATAACACTGAGTTCAATTATAATTGATTATAATTTTAATTATTACAATTATTGTGATTATTTACATGGCTGTTTACTACATAGTGAAGAATTATAGGGCAAAGGTTATCTTGTCCATGTTTATATACCACTTGATGACTGTCATCCAGCTATAAAATAGAGTGAAATGTATTTATATTTGCAAACATAGAGGGCAACAACTACACAGTTTTATGGTACAAAAATGCAACAAATAATCTCAAATCGAAGCTGAACTGTATTATATCACTTTCTCAATATAGCTCAAAAATCCAAGCTAGGGTTAATCTGGCTTAACATGAATACATTTTTTCTGCCAGGAGCAAAATTATTGAGGTTGCATTTCTCTTCTCTACTATATCCTGTTCTAACCACAAATATTTAGAATAATTTAAAAGTGAGAACTTAATTGAGGATGTACAAGCTGTCTCAAGAACCCCTCAGGCTCAACATGCCTTCACATACAACACAATCAGCAAATACTCTGTGTCCTTATGACTCATTCAATCGTAAAGGAATTATTGAGAAAAATCAAGGTAAGGTAAAATACCAAATAGCAACAACAAACTTTGTTTCAGGATTTACATTTATGGTAACATAATAATAACAATTTGTGAAGGCTCATCTTATTTGTTCAACCCATTATGCCTTTCCAGACACATTGTAGTGTCAGCAGTTCTGAAGGGTTGAATTATATTAGAGAAACATTTGTTCCATGCTAACTGCAAGGAGGAGCTGTGTATCTGCTAGAACGCTCCCAGCTTCCAAAGATTCTGGTTGGTTATTCTGCCCCATCACAGAACCAGAAATGTTATCAAACTCATCTACTTTATAATGTATGAAATATCATTCTTGTCTAGCTCTATGCCTCAGTCATAATAGACATTTTTAAAGGATGAAGTAATGTAATGAAATAACAATAAAATTATTTTCATTGTTTTAAACAATTTTTTGTACAATATTATTAATCATTACTGATCTCTTCATTGATTCCACATATATATTTTGAACATAGCTACATTTGATATTCTGAGTTATACAAAAGAAACAATGCATTGTATGTGAACTTTAGGAATATGCAGTGGATTTTAGTTCACGTTTATAAACACTTTTCATTACCTGCATTTGTCAAGAAATGTTTGGTCCTAAGACAGGCATTGTATTAAAAAAAAAAAAGGAAGCTATTTTTAAGAATTAAATTATAGTAACATAAAAAAGTGATTTCTATAAAATATGGCTCTGGGTGTCAATCTGGTGCTACAGAGATCCCAAGTAGAGGCACTTCAGTCATTCCGGATGATTAGAAGGCAGATGGAGGAAATTTTGGCTGTTCTAATTTTGACTGCTATGAACAGATAAGCGGTATAGAATGAATCTTCTCTGTAAGGGGGAAGATCTCCAGAATAAGTTCCGGGAATATACTATGTCCTTTCTTCTGGGTTTGCCAAAGCATAACTTCACAGCTTATTCCAGGAAAAACTGAGTGAGGAATTGGAAGAATGGTGAAACTGATGGTGAAAAAATAGAAGATATTTAGTTAATTTATTCAGGTGTTAATTACCTTCATTACTTTCATTAAATACCTTCTTTATTTGTACATTTTCACCATCACTGATTCTTCTCTCCAACATTACTCATGTGTGTACATACATATATTTTTTTTCTATGTATATATTTATAGTCTTTATCCTGTGGTTGTAATGACAGTGCCTATGGTTAACTAGAGGTACATTAACCTGAGCATCTTGGTAGTCAGTCAAGATAGTCTACTAACCTCTTTATGAAATTCTTGTTCTATTACTCCATATCAATCACTGCTATTTCAGATGTTCTTTTGGGATCATTGTTGAGCAGTTTGAAATTTGTTGTTAAAAGTTTCCAAAGTAGGTTCAAGTAGTTCAACTAAAATTGTAGTCCCTAATCTATTTAAATACACTCAATAGTAAAATTCAAGCAAGTCTGAATACATATCCTCCCATTATTAATTTTCTAAGAAGAAATTCAATCACCAAAATTAAATTCTTGCAAGTTAAAATCCATAAGAATTAAAGTAAAAACTGCATCTTCTTCAATGTTAATCCTACTCAGTCTTCATTAGAGGAATTTTCATTCAAAAGCCTGTGTAGAGATGGCACTCTTGCAACAGGAGAAGCTTGGGTCAATTTCTTTTTATTTAAGAGTGAGGTTACCTCAATACCTCACAAACTGAATTAGTCAAGGATTCTGTTCTCATGTGCCCCCACTTTAAGAGAGTCTATGAATTAATAAGCTATACAAGGTTATCATAATACTAGCCTAATACAAAGTTCAGAAATCAAGCCAAATTCTTTAGCCTAGGATAGTTATGCCAAATAAATTTATTTTCTCAGGATGCAATATTGAATCAATAGAAGGACTTTTGCCAAAGATCATAAAGATTATCATTTATATCTACAGAAGATGAGGTAGGCTAAAACATTCAGCTTGGTTTCAGCTACCATTAAAATGTCAATCTGTGAGAATTGTCCAGACAGTAAGATCTTTGAACTTAGAATAAATCTGGGGACGTCTCTCAGCGTAAGACTAATCTGAGTCACACTGCCTTTGCCAAATGGAGGAAGAGAACTCACTTTTTTTTTTAAACCATCTTCTCACAGGGAATGGAAATTGAGTCATTTCTGCCTACTTGCCACATCTTAAAATTTGAAAAATTTGCAGCTTCAATCTTACAAGAGGCATTTTTCTTTACTTTTCTGATAATTCAAAGTCTCTCAATTTCTATTTTACCTCTGATACTCAGGTTTCTTGCAACCCAGTGACAAGTTGTGTGCACACAAAGTACACTTCATTTTGTAGAGCACAAATGTTTTTCACCCAGAGCCAAAGTGACTGCTATGCTGGACTCTTAACAATTCCATGAAAACATTATCTCTTAGTTTTAGATTCCACGTAAATTTCTATGAAGAACCACCCTCAGAAGACTATTGATCCACCAGCTAATGGTTTTTGATGCCTGTGAATCTAGAAGCTTGTGGAGAATCAGAACTACTGCCATATGAGCCTCCATGGACCTAAGTTATTAGCATCTCCAGTCTTGGGTGGCAGTTGTTTGTTTTTCCTTTTCTGCTCTAACAGCAATGGTTCTGCCTCTAGGGTCCCCTGGCCTTTCATGATTCCTTTTGCTTTTCGGTATGCCTGACCTGAGAATAGAGCGGTTTAACCTGATTCTTACGTTGATCTCAGTCTCTTGGCCTGTCATTTACTTGACAGGGAAATTCAGTTCAAGCAACCAAAAATACATCCTAGCTTGTAATGTCCTAAAAAACTTGTATAAGTAGATGAGAAAATTCAATTGTCCATAGAAAACAGATGAAACACACCACCTTCAACAAGTCCTGCTTTGGTTTCCAGTGACATTTGGTTTTAGGAATTTACGCATCTAGGGGAAAAAGACAGGTGTAACAAACATGACAAAAATGAAGAATGTATTTCAGAATGAACATATGATAATCCTTGAATATTGCCTTCGCTATAAGTAAAGAAAGGAAATTGTCTATGCTGTTTGATGCATGATATATATATTGAAAAATACTGAGGAAAAGAGAAGGCTGCTGATACAAGTATTTTTGAATATGCGGAGTCTGAACTATATTTCAAACTCTATAAAATGAATTTTAAAATATAATATAAACTCAATTACTACAAGGATATTAAAATGTAGCATTAGTTAAAGGTCGTATATGTTGTCTTCAATGTATTCTGCAGTTTGTCACCTTAAAAGTGAGCTTCTGGCTTGTTTAAAAATGTCTTTTCTATTGTGTTCTGCTTTTTAAAATTAATGGTGATAGCCTAAAATACATAATTCTTTAGCTCAAGATTATACTTATAGGAAAGCTACTTTACATGTTTTTTGAGGAAAATGAATTTATTAAAAAAAACCTCTGGCATTTTATGAGAAAATTCATACTATATGAACTATAAGGCACTGTAAATTATAGGCAATTATATTATATTCACTAATGTATATTTTCATATGCATATAAATATATATGTATGTATTCACACATACACTGTCACTATACACATAAGAACATAAATATATTTAGTAGACTATCCAATTAGCCTAGGAAGGGTTTTTCTTTTTCTTTTTTTACTGAATATCCAGATCATTGCCAGTACTCTATCACCTATTAATTATATTGTACATATGCAGTAATTATATATAGTAATATTAAGATGACTATTACTATTAAAATACTGTTTATGCATATTGTTAATACTGAAATTAATATTAATATTATTAATTCTTTAATTTGTTACAATTTTTCTTTCTGTTTTTTGAAATCCACAATATTTCTTATCTAGGACCTCTACAAAAAAAGTTTCATAGTAGTAATAATCAAATACAATTACTGAGCACATGCTGTGTTTAGCAGTGTTTCTAGCGCTTTATATGAAATACCTCATTTTCCTTCCTGACGGTGCCAAGAAGTAGATACAGTTATTTCCACCTTACAAGTAAGAACCCTGAGCACTGAGGGATTAATTAATGTCTCTCAGCAAGTGGGAGGCAGAATTTGAGTCTGGGTGACCCATCTGCTTAGCTGGTGCTCACGGATACTGCATTATAGTTATATTGAGGTTAGTATATAGCCTTCCATGAACATGCCGGTATTGCATAATCATTTACAATTTGTTTTCATATCCAAGAGATTGTGTTCTAGGTCCCAGACTGGAGAGCATATCTACTGAGTTCTTCCTACAGATGCCAGGAGTTCAAGCAAGTAAATTGCTTCTCAAGACTCAGATTTTCCACTGAAATGGGGAATATTCTCTAACCTGGTTTATTTATGGGGCTTGAAATTAAACTATGTAAAACACTTGACATACTTTCAAGCTCTAGGTAATTATGAGATATCATTAATATCTTAATTATATTTACTTTTGAAATCT